>NW_016161859.1:0-10788 GCF_001687245.7 Rhagoletis zephyria | reverse complement strand
AAAAAAAAAAAGTTCCGTACGTCATGCGGACTGCGCCCCTCGTGTCGGTTGGGCGGGAATGGAGGGTAAAAAGCCGTTGGGATTAATTAATTAATTAATTAATTTCGAAAAGTAACAGCGCAAGAAACCATAACGCCATCTCTACGGAAAATACTCCACTGATGGGAAATATATATACTTTATGGGACACCCATTATAAAGATTTTCTCATTAGACTTTGTTTGATTGATTACTGTGTAAGAACGCTAAAATGACACAAAAAGACAAACACGTAAACTTAATTTTTGGTCGTAGATTACGGCCCTGTAATCCATTTTTCTAGAACAGGTCGTTTGCGCAAGATATTTTAATATTGAGTTTGCATTGTAAACGACAAAAATGCAAACTTTAACAGGGAAAAAATTTAAAAATTAAATATTTTTTGGAAATTTGTTTGATTTGTGTAAAGACTGCTTTTTTAGATCAGCTCATTTTCACAGATATTTTTATTTTAAGTTTGCAAAAATATTCAAACATTAACATGGAAAACGTTGCTCATACCCATGTACGATTAGAGCCATTATTTATTTTTATTATTTCATACAAAAAATTATTGCATCATTCTAAAGAAACAGGCTTTAATACGAATGAAAAAAAATACAAACGAGTTTGTTAATTTTTCTTGTTAAATGAAAATATCTTCGGAAAATAACCTCTTTTGCGCTTTAGAATGGAAACTTTGCCCAAAACCCCTACAAGATTCGCCTCCATAAATTCTAAAAGTTGAAAAAAAAACATCACATTAAATTAATGGTATTTAGTATTATTTTAAAATCATAAATCGATATTACTGCTATTTAGAAAAAGTTATTAGCCAGTCGCGCAATATTAGTCACTTCCAGCACACTTCAAAAGCAGTAATTAAATGCACATTAAATAAGCAGTGGTCGTATCTACAATAAAAATTCACAATCCATTACGGCCCGTCTCCACGGGCAAAAGTTTTTGCCTACCAACTGTCATTTTTATTGCCTGATAAAAATTTTATCAGATGCAATATTTGTGCGTGGGCATTTTTTATCTTGATAAAAGCATTTGTAAGATGGCTATTTTTGACGGATTTCATCACTTAAAAAATTTAAAAAAAGACATGCTATTTCACACCCAAGCAAATAATAAAAAAGAGTTTAATAGAAAGGGGCTCAATTTTTGCTTTTATATTGAAATATCAATAATGTTATCTTCACGAAGCTATCGCGCAAATGAAAATGTAGCTGTCAAAGTACCAAATTGCGGGCAATATTTATCAAAATAAAAGCTCTGATAATTCGATATCCATGGGCAAAATTTTGCCTGATAACATTATCAAGATAAAAACTTTTGCCTGTGGAGACAGCAAGTTAGCAAATCGACTTCGGCTACCAATTAACAACGCCTTCAAACAGAACCCACACTTTTAAAACCCTTGCAAAATAAAATGAAGGTGAACGGCAAAGGATGACGCTGTATGTGCTTTTATTAAAAGGAAATAAGTAAGTATAATTAACAATGTATGCACTAAATAATATGCATATGCTCGTACACGCAACAAACCATGGTTATGATCTACATATGTATGGGTCAATCAATAAGTTGTTAGTTTTCTTTCATACTCGTTAGTACTACCTGCACTTTCATATTTTTTTGTATGCCTCAATGCCAAGATAAAAATGCACAACGAAAGATTAGCTCATTGTTGCATACATGTACATTGTACATAAATACAGTTCCGGTAAATAAATAGCACCTCAATATTTTAACCAGTTGACTATTTTTCTTGTGTTCATTCATTTTTTATATATAGTATATAATTATATAACAAACACCATATAAATAGATAGATAGATATTTCAGAATTTTGAGAATAACTTTTGACAAAAGTGATTTCGTTTCTTCCAAAAAATGTTGCCGTTCCTCGGTGCAAAATGTGTTTGATGTTACACTCAACCCAGGAATTCTCTTTGGGGAGGGTTTTATGTAAAGTCATTCGTAACAACCAATAATATATTTTTTTTATTTAGAGTATGCAGTATATTGTATTTAATTGTGGATAAAATTTAGCAAAGAAAAGGCACGTGCAATTTACCGAGGTATAGATAAAAATTCTTTTAATACTGAGTCAACATGTACATCCAGATTGCGATGAATATTGAGAAAAGCTAGCCCATCGTATGTTCGTTCTCTGCCCATCCCTGCACATTAGCCTGCGCCTTAATTGTACGCCTAGAAATGTTCCTTTAGTCATAAAAACGTGGCCTTCGAAACAATTTTAAAATCACACACCGGAAAGACGTGCCTCGAAAGGCCCTAAAGTGCAGCATTTTCATGCAATTTTTCACAAAGTGGTCAAAATTTCATATAAGTCAGTGGGAAAATTAATATATTTTAATGGCACTTAATGTAGTTTTGCCCCCCGATGTCAAATTTGGCTAGCCTATTTTTAAACCCAACATTTAAATTATTGAGGTTTTTTCACGTTAAATAACAATTTACTTGGTATTCAGAAGTTAAATTTTAGCCAAGTAAATTTAGATCAAATTGGTACGAAGAACAAAATTTGTAGTAGCGAACTTTTGATGCTGACAGTCTCGCCCCTACATTTCATACTGGAACATTCCGCTATCTTGGAGTTTAGGATTTTTTTGGGTTTTTGCGAATTGCGAGCGTATTTTTCATTTTTTGTAAAAAATGGTTGTATACATAGAGAATTTAGTTACCCACATTTTTTATATGCAAACTTTATAAGTAAAATCATTTTTTATTATAAATAATTAGCAAAACATGCGAAAAATGTTTGTACTGTCACGGTCTTCACCATTTTTCAACAATTACTGATAAAAATGTGTAGCATATTCAAATGCCAAAGTTGAAGTGTTGGGTTCACCGGTGTCAAAAATTTGTAAAGCAAAATCTAATTTACGGTTAGTTTAGATGCTATATTTGAGACGCCATATTGAATTTGTCAAACGTATTCACGGCTTTTTCCCAAAAAAAATCTCAATAACTTCAAAAGATGGGGCGGTTTAAAAATACTGTAGCTGTTTTTGATATCGGGGGACAAAACTCCATCAAGTGCCATTTAAATATATTAAATTTCCCACTGACTTATAGGCAAAATAATGACCGCTTTGTGAAAAATTTCATGAATTTGCTGAACTTTAGGGCCTTTGAAGCTCGTCTTTCCGTTTTCCGATTTTAAAAATTTTCCGCAGGTCACGTTTTTTTGGCCAAATGAACCATTCTGGGGGAGTCTTGCTTTATTGGACAAAGTTGCAAAATAAGACGCAGTCTACTGCACATGCATGATGATATTCATTGAATTATTTTACAAAACTATAACACAAACATAAGGAAAAATTTCTGTAGAAAAAACGGAAATCTGAATTTTAAATTGATTTTTAAAGCTGTTTTTGACAGATTTTGTTTGTGGTGATTACACACACATATGCATAAAAAAACGAGGCCAAAGTGTAAAAAAATCGCGGTTTTTGACAATATTTTAGAAGTTCTAGCAAACAAACAAAAGGTTATAGAACCTTCCTGGCTTAAATTAAACCTAAATCTCTCGACTACTCTCTCTGAAAAGAGATCTTAAATATTTGAGATTTTTAAAAATGGTTACCATTATTATCTTAAAACAAATAATGATACATTTGTATGCATATTTGACTTCACATGGGGGAGGGGGAGTGGTTTGAACCCCAAAACCACCCCTTGCGGCCGAGCCTGACTCAACCCTATAAAAAGGCATGTTTTAGCCTTCTTGTTATTGTCCAGCTCACGCATTTCATAATACCATCTCCCCTGACCAAGCTTCACAGGGCAGAGAATATGCTTCTTTTGCCTTACAAGACTGTAACATTTTAAGAAACGAACGCATAATTTTCTCACCCTTTGCTTCAATTTAGAATCGAACGCGAAAAGAGAAGGAGGAAATCAAAAGGCAACATTTTTGGTAGAAACAAATTCACCATAAAAAATTCCGTGGGTTTTTGAGACTTTTTTTGTTTTCGCTGACAATGGCACACATTTTCTTTCATTCAAAAAATGTATATGCGACAATTTTTTGTACGGATCACAGCGCACGGCAGTGCGCGCGAGTGACGAAAGCAGCCACAGTAGCATGCTGAAATGACTCGCGTATATATACACGAGATTTGGAAGTTTTTATCCAGAAGTCCAATCGACATGTTTGAGATACCGTTGGAAATGTATTGCAGAGTGTGTCCAGAAAATGTATCCAAGCTTCATAAACGATTAACCGGATTCTTAAAAATTAGGCTAAAGTGTTGCGAAACAAAAAACGGTTTTTGCTTTTGCCGGTTTAAGGGGGCATGTGGGTACACCCAAAATATTTAGTGTTATTCTATAGGCCAATACCTTTCAAACGATGCCATAACGATATTAAGTTCCGGCTACTAGTTGGAAAGATATAGAGGTAAATGTGTTTTGGTTCGTGTCTCCACTACGAGATGCTTTGTTGCGTCTGTACGTACCTTAATTTAATTTTGTTCAAACTTTCAGGAATTAAAGTACAAAAAAAAACTAAGAAGGTTTTGTTCCAGGATGTTTGATTCGTATGCCTTTGTGGGCGTGGCTGCTGCCTGAAATTCGAAAAAAGGCAATTTTTTAAACTACCACTGAGGCCACACTACTCGGTCCATCGGATATGGTTATCAATAGAAGGGTCTTCAAACAAGCTATCTAACGCTATCTTTTGTGTTTATAAAATACAAATATGTCTTGTTTATTGTATCCAAAGTTGGTACCAAGGTGAGAAGTTTTTATCATTTCTCATATTTTTTTATTTTTTCGAATACAAAGGAAATGATCATTCTTTTTCGCTTTATTCCGCATTGGAAAAATTATGAGATTCAATGGACACATCGATTTGAATACATAATTTAGATTTAGATAATATTTTTAGCATATTATTTGAGAAAAATAAAACATTTAGATTATTGTTATGAATTTTCGTCGATTTTAAATTTGCTACCCCAAAATAATTGATACCAAATAATACATCTCGTTGAGGTAAAATTTTCGAGTGACGAAAGCTGAACTAGAAACACAAAATTTATGATATCAATTTCGTGATGAAAATTATACGCATTTTTAACTGCCTTTGAAACGTACGGAAAATCTTTTTATATTTATTCGGAACGTTGCAAAATTCCGTCTACTGCTAGAAACACAAAATAAGAAGCAGAACTTTTGCAACGATTCGTATGAATAAAAAAGATTTTCCCTACGTTTCAAAGGCAGTTAAAAAATGCGTATAATTTTCGTCACGAAATTGATGTCATAAATTTTGTGTTTCTAGTTCAGCTTTCGTCACTCGAAAATTTTACCTCAAAGAGGTGTTTTATTTGATAGTATATACCAAACAAAATTCGGTAGGTCAACTCAGAACTCTATAACAATAAAATCGAAATAAATAAATCGAGTTTAGGGCTGGTATTTTTGTGCTCTAATTTATACCAAAACAATAAATTTTTTCCCCATAGTGCAATGTGCGCTTCGTGGCTGATCTTGGGTTCTGTATGATACGTTTTCGGTTCTTTTTGAATGGTTTTTGAGTTTTACTCATTTATTCGGTTATTTGGCGATAGTTTTCTGGTTCTTCCGGTACCGTTTTTCGGTTCTCTTGCCATCGAGTTTTGGTTCTTCCGGAATCGTCTTTCGATTCTTTTGAAATCGAGTTTCCGTTCTTTTGGAATCCATTTTTGGTTATTTTGGAATCGAGTTTCGGTTTTTCCGGTACCGATTTTAGAATCTTTTGAAATCGAGTTTCGGTTCCGTTAGGACCGTTATTTCTTTCGTGTAAGAACCGTACTGGTCGGTTCTCTAACGGACCTGATTCTCCTGTTCCGGTCCCTGAGGTTTGTACATAACTAATGGGTGCTATGCTATCAACCAACTCTCAGAACGGCACTTTCGTCGGCAAGAAAGGAATGAAGAGCTCTACCCATCATCTGTAAGCTCGTTATAAGGTGAGAAATAAAAATCCATTGAAACTTGCAATGCAAAGAACTTCAGAAATTCACAAGAGCTCTTCAGGATACGTAAAAGCTTCAGAAGCAGCAACGAATTAAGACGATAACACAATGTCCTCACATGGAGAAGGTGAGAAAATATAATCACCTCAAGCTGTTGTGTTTGTTTTAGCTATCAGAACGCACTCGAAAATTTTGCCTTTGGGGTAAAACATGTACTTAAAATATTTATGAACCTACATGTACGTACACATACATATGTATGTATGTGCAAACCCATATCCTTTCCTCTAGGTATTTACAAATATCACCTGCTCGCTGCTCTCAGCTGACGATATATCGTATACTCCCCACCCGCTGAAACAAGACGGTGCCATACTGCTAGCAAAGTACTCGTTTCGTTGAGTGTTGTTATAGGTTTGACGTTAATGACAATAGCTCGTCGTCGGTGTCGTACACCGACAGCGACAATGGCATGTACGACAAGAACAAGTGTTTACCATCGCCGGCCCCAGTAGTATCAAGTGGTATTCGATATTTCCAGCAAATAATGGGGCGCTCTTACACATAATAATGAGTCACCTCGTATACCCCGTACGTGCATGAATTTGATTTGGGAATAAGGACATATGTACACATACATGCATGCTTATGTAAGACACTCGCGGGATGTGTATCTTTTCTGTGTATGGACTTAGTTTTTAGTGCTCGTCCCCTTCGAATGAACTGTTTATGTGCTAGTATTTGCCTATTGTCCTTTTCGTCCCACCATGTGGCATGCGGCATGGGCTTATGTCAATACCAATGACTGTCTGCTTCATTAAGCAGGCGAAAGCTTGGCCGACGCTCTGGCTGCTGCGTTGGCACCGTATGTTTACTAATTTTTTAAGCAAACAGGTCTGGTGTGGCAAACGATAGGTGCATTCTTTTGCAACCCAGCTACAAAAGAACACTCGCTTAAATGGCGAAATACATGCAAGGCAATAACACTAACTCGGCTATTTATCCGAGTTCAGCAAGGTCGGTTAAAAAATACGCGACCGGAAGGGTAGTGTTGGTAAGTGAAAAAACGGCTCTATTGTGACTTGTTAATGGGAAAGGGGAGAGGGATATTTTTGTTTTCGTATATACATGATTTACATTTTAAATAAGTATGTATAAATGTATATTACGCAAATACCTCACACAATTACTCATTTCTATTTTTTTTTGTGTCTAAATCCCGTTAAACTAGTCATATGCTTCTTGCCAGATACCAACAGGGTTACTTAAGTAGCTAAAAGGAAATTTTACCCGAGTTGAGTCTGTCTCTTACATGTAAATGTACTTACCTATGTATGTATATAATTATATTTAGATTTTACCCTTTTGGTTGCCTGCTGTACTGAAAATAGGATTATCTGTATATGTATGCGAACACAGATACCATGAATATACTAATATCCTGTTAATTTCAAATGTAGTTATATATGTATTTTCTAGACATGGGAATAATGGCTTTTACCATCGCTATAGCTATATATACATACGTATGTACCCAAGTGAAAATATAAATAGGGAAGAGGCATTTTAGCACGTTATCTAAGGTACATATCTAACAAAAACCATGTACATAAGCCAAAATTTCAAACTTTGTTCAGAAATTAAGGAAAATTCGACAAAGCTTTATTAAAACTTTTTTCGATAACAAAGGGCAGGGTTTAACTCGCTAGGACTTACCGTTGATTTTTGGCAACTACTTCAAACTTACACATTATTATACTCAAATTCAATGGGCAACAAAACTGCAAAATAAATTCTTAAAAATCGATTTAAAAAAATTCATAATTTTATGAACATTTGTCAAAATTCGTAAAATTTTTATATACATATATTTTTATAAACTTCGAAATTTTACTATACATAATAAAATAATAAACATTTTTTTAAAGTAAGAAAAATAGCCAAAACTTACTAAAATGTCTGTTCCCTATTTACATTTCGGCCACTGCTTTTAAAGTATGTGCTTGTGTGCCTTCGAGACGGTAGTGCCACTTGCTAGTTTCCATTAATAAACACTTTTTTAGTCGCGGGATACCTTTTAATGGAACACACGGCAACGAAAATCGATTAATCGATTTATGACGGAGCAATTTTTGTAGGGTTGACCATATGTTCCAAACGCCCACTTTAGGGCAAACCAATTACAAGTACACCGTGCTACTTCAAACAAAAAAAGACCGCTGGTGGTAGCAGAGGATAAGAAATATCTCTTTTGTAATGGAAAAGCCGGGAGCGAAAGGATTTGGCTTGACTTCAAACTTTCAATTGGCATCAGCTACATACATACATATTATTTACAACAAATTGTATCTACTAATTTCTAAATACTCCCTCTTACTTTAAAGTCTTCACAAAAAAACTTTAGAAAACCATAGTGGAAATCGTAGAAAATTTCTTAAGAACTCCGTACCGCTTAAGGAAATTTTGGCTCAATAAATTTGTTTATAAGTACTATTTAACATAAAAAAGATTTGGTTTTTATTAACTCGTAAATTCAATTGCATTTTTGCTTGGATACAAAAATTTAAAACCAAAAATAAAATTAGAACGACCAGCGCAGATCTCTATTATTTGAGAATATCAGGCAACACTTTACTATCCACTGTAATTTTTCAATCCTTAAAAAGACTAAATAAAAAATAAGTATTAAACTGTACTTAAATGTTTTAGTGGTTATCTCAGCCCTTAAATTGATTTTTTTTTGCATATTTTCTTCGGCCCTGTTCATCAGCTCTGCATCATTCGTTCGATTGCCAAGACTGAAGAATGCAATAAGTTTTTTCACAATTATTACAATATGGGTATCAAATCGAAATATTTTTAAGACTGCTTTATTTCTTAACTACACTTTTAGAAAATCAAATTCAATTTATAATGTAAATTGATTATTAAAAGATGGATATCAATCGAAATGAGTTTGAAGGCTTTATTTTCAAATGATATTTAGGAGGGCTACCACATAATTGGGAAATCACATTCACTTTGAATTGCGACAATTAAGTAATTGAAATATTTATCACCTTACATATGGGTGTCAGACGAAATAGCTTTAAGAAGGTTTTAGTTTGAAGGTATTTTGAAGAGGGTTGCCACATGTTTGAAAAATCGAATTAGGTTAAACTATTCACAAATTATATGAAATATTTAAATATTTGTGTCAAAGGAAAGAGTGGTAAGAAATTTTAAATTTGAAGATATAAAATATTTTCGAGGTAATTCATCAGTTATTTGAAATATGTATCCCAATATCAGACAAAAGAGATTTAAGAAGGTTCTAGTTCGAAAATACTTTTGTAAACCCTTTGTCCTTTGACTTAAGTTAGTTTTAACACCAGGTATGTAGCATATGATATATGTCTGTATGTATAGCATATGATATATGTACATATGTATGTATGTAATAACGCGCGAAAGCATTTGTTGTGACGGTCATCAGATCGGCAAAATTAAAGAGCTTGATCTGTAGATGGGAAAAAAATTTGTTGCGTTTTGGAGCTAGCGCTTTTTATCCGAACAATAGAGGCTTCGTTTGACTTATACTAGGTTTACATATAAGTAGATTATTCTCATTTTCGAGCTTAACTCCCTAATATGTAATTAGAAAAAGAGATAAGTCATACAATGGTAAGCCCGGTTTGCCATACAAAATTCGTCCCTCGTTAATCTGTAATTATAAAATAATCTCAGATTAAACCGATAACTTTTCGGAGTCCAACCTAGTTTTATCGATTATTTTTGCGAAGAAGAGAAGAAATGCCAATTGAGGAAGTAAACAAAAATTGACGCTAGCAAGGAAAAGAGGTTTGTAAAGGAATTTTTAAACAAATATTAAGCTCAAATATATTTAAATTGCTTAATAGAGCAAAATAATATGGTTACAGTGGCACACAGAAGGAACTTAACTTTTCCTTGAATTGTGAGAATAACAAGTACAACAAATTTGACCGCTAATGATCTGAGATTTGCCTGTGTAAACGGGGTGATTAAAAACCGTGCTTTGATTGAGATTACATTTATATGTGAACATACTTTTTAGAAAAGGCTGGAGGGATTAAGATGAAATTTGGCACATGGATCGCGTATAACTCTGGCGGTTTCTAAGAGGGTTACCACTTGCTTTATTTTGGCGTTATAGATTCACTAGTGATACGGGTAATAGCGAAAGAAGAAGTTTTATTTTATTCGCGCGAGTTAAAAAATAAAATCGTAGCTTAACAGTTTGGGATCTTTTTATTATAAAATGAATCTAAAGACTGAAAAAACTTGACAAACATTGAAAAACAATAAATACTTAAATTCAGAAACTGCTGAGTAAAATTAATAATATTATAGTAATAAAAATAAACAGTAACATAACTTCCCCCTCGTTAAAATTGATGATATGCCAAGTTAAACCAAAAACAAAATTTAGTGATACGATTAAATCCATAATAAATTGTGTATTTTAACAGCAATTAAATATTTTAACGAATGATAATGTATATAATGTTTATGCTAAATTATGTCGAACATTTTTATAATTTTTGATATAGCCTTCTTTTCTATATTCTGTATAATTTTCTCTATTCAAATTTCTTTTGTTTAAACATCTTCTTTTTTCATTGATGATATTTATATGTACATTGTTCTTATTACAATTTCCCGATTCTGCGCTAATTGGTTTTTCTTTGGTAATGGAATGACATGAGTTGTTATAATATTCAATTGCTTTGTTTAACTTTTCTTTAATGCT
>NW_016161858.1:29764-47778 GCF_001687245.7 Rhagoletis zephyria | reverse complement strand
TTACCATTATTTCTCACTACTTGTGTTTTCTTAAAACAAAAAAAAAAAATCACTTACCTCGAAAATTTCGATTGCTTCGAAGCGCCACGGCCACATGAAGGTAAAACAGCACAGCTTGATTTTTATTCATTTGAAAACTTTTAGTTTTATTTAAGATTTCAGTTATTTACCTTGCGTATCATTATTTGCCTATTTTACTTAATTTACTTTTCTCATTTATTTTATTTTAATTTTATTTAATTTTTTCTTCTATTTACTACGCTCATATCTTCATCCCCACTTAATTAGTTAACTTAAAATGCTTTGAATTGCACTTCAATTTGCAATATTTTCTTTGTTTTGTTTAACTTATTTCCGCTATTAGATATTCTTATTCGCTTAACTAGGCAAACAGTTTGTGTACTGTACAGTTTTACGACTAATACATATATATAAGTAAATATTACTAACCATAAATTTAAGTTTTATTTTAATTAAGCTATACTACATAAATACATACTTAGCACTGAAATGATTCCTAAACAATTAATTTAGCCTAAAACCTAAAAAATAGTTCCAGTAATCCCCTTTGCGGGGTTTGAATGTCTATTTGGCATATGTTTCGTAAATAAATTCTGTGTTTTTTTTTTTATAAAACATCGTTGCTAGATTACTTACTTATGTATGTTTGTATGCTGAGTTAGACATTTAGCGCTAAAAAGTAGTGATCTTATTTTTAATTTTTTAATTTTTTTATTTTTTACATTTACATATTATTGAACTATTTTTTTTTCTTCGTAAATATAAGTAACTAGCGATACTCTAATCTTGGAGTTGTGACTTGATGTACATTAAAAATTTTACTATAAATTAAATTTTTTATATTTAATAATTGTGTTTTTAATTATTTAACTTGCATATAAGAAATAATTTTCTTTGCGGATGTGTTTCTTTGTTATAATTATATTATAGCATTTGACTCGATAACAAATATTTAGACAAATTTTAATCAATTGAAAACTAAAATTTATCATACAAAAAAAAATGTTTTTACTTTTTAATTATTGAATGCGCACTTTCATTTGTCTTACTACCTTAACTTAATGTCTAACCAAGCGTTGTAAGCATAAAAGCAAATTTTAAATAGAGGCAAAAAATAATTCAATAATAAAACTTACAAATAAAAAAATGATAAGTGGAACTACTGAAAATGGAAATAGAGGTATAAATAAAATAAAAAATATAAAGACTTCGTAAACAAAACAAAATAAAAAAAGATCAGCCAAACATTATAAAAAGTATATTTTTTAAGACAAAATATATGAGCGTTGTAAATAAAAGATCCGAAATATAAAATAAAAATTATAGCTGAAAATAATTTTGATTAAAAAGTTGTTTAGTAAGGTTAGGGAGTTTATTGAAATTCAAAATAAAAAACAGATATTTAAAAAATATTTTTTAAATATCATTAAATTATTAAAAAAAAAAATTCAAAAATATCAGCAGGTTTTAGTTGTTGATTCGAAAAAAGTTTTCAAGGTAGCGACCGCAGCAAAAATGTTAAGCAATTGCAATTTTCGAGCTGAGTAAATTGATTTTTTAAACTTTGTAAACTATTAAGTTGACAAATAAATGTGTTAACAATAAGCACAAACTAGTAAAATGTCTTTAGTTTAATTGACTGTGAATATTTTTAAAATTTGGAAAAAAAATCATTAAATGTGAAATTATTTATGCAAATACAAACATTGAATAAATATATATTAACCAACTGGAAAAATGTCAAATGCAGAAACATTAAATATATATGGAGTAACAAGCTGGAAAAAAATGTAACACAAAATTTACATACTTCAAAATGAACCTAAAAATTTTAAACATTTAAAAAAAATTAATACATAAAAAAATAAAAAATTTAAAAATAGAATGAAAAACATAAAAAACTATCCCCACGCCATTTACATTGATTTTGTTTAATTGTTTTAAATTTAAATATTTACTTACTTCAAAGAAATTTGTAGTAAGGGTAAAAACCCACTAGAAAATATAAAAATTTATAACAATTGAAAACAAAACCAATAAAAAACTAGCTTCCAGCTGAAACAAATTTTTTTGGCAATTTCTTTTATAATTTACATAAATTCATAAAACATTAAAGTGATTAAAAAATGACGAGGCAAGATAAAAATGAATAAACAAAACATCAAAAAATATTTATGTGATTGGAAAAATTTTGAATTAACAAGTAACTCTTAGCAAAAAGGACAACCGACTCATATAACAATTTAGTATTATCGTTAATTTATTCATGATAAAATGAAATTAGTACGGAACCACCACTGAGGTACCACCTTGCCGATAAAATTACCGAAATCGGTTCACGTGGTCCAAAGTCAAGCAGTAACATACATAATAAAATAAAAAGATTCCGACGATGTGAAAACCTTTTCCTTTTTTGAAGTCGGTAAAAAAATTAAGTCAAAAAAGCTGGCCTCCGAATTAAACGATTTTTTAGTGATTTTTTTTAGTTCTAAAAAAAAGTATCAAATTTATTACAGAAATGGCTCAAAGAAATTTTTCAAATTTGAACTCAAATACATGCATGTAACTAAAAATTAAAAATGTTGAAAAATAGTACTCAAAAGCTTTCAAATTAAATTTTTTGCACAAGGTTTTTTTATTACTTAATAATAAATTTTGCAAAAAGTTTTCTTTTGTTTTTAATCTAAAAAAGAAGCGGAAAATTTGTAGAAACGAAGCTTACAAATTTTATTTAAAAAATTTTTTGAACACAGTTTTTTTATAATACAAAGTTGTTTGGCACAAAAAAGCAACAAACTAAACTTTTTCAAGCCGGAATCTTCACTTTTGTAAATATTGATTTACAAAGGTGATTATTTTCAAATATTACTTTTTATTTATTTTTTATGATTGATCGATTATTTAAAAAAAAAGTAGCATTACATTACGTGCTTAATTTTGTTGTTACTTTTATTAAGATTTTTTTCTATAAAAACATTTTTTAAATTTGATTTGTTGAATGTATATTATTTCAGTGATTTTATTACTATTCATTTCGTTTAACCTTGCCTTAGGTGCATTTTTTGCACACTTAAAATTATTCACACTTTTTATAACAAAACTTTTTACACATGCATTCGCTAAATATTTACCGCAATTGTTTTTACAAACATTTGCCTAATTCGCACACATTAAATTAAATTCGCTTTTTTTTGTTTTGTTTTGTTTTGTTTTGCCTTAGACTCATAGCCATTAATGTCATTTAATTTGATAATTTTATTTGTTATTCGATTCACTTCGCGTTATTACGGCTATTAATTAATTTAATTTACACAAGGTGTTGCGCTGATGCGAGTTTATGCAAATATTCGAATTAAACAAATGGAAACAAATTGAACACTTACTTATTTAACCATACGCCAGCACTCACATGCACTTATGTACGAGTATGTATGTATATACATATACATATGTATACTAACATACATATATGTTACATACGGTTATTTACAGAAAAAACTTTTGTAATTATAATTTAGTTCAACCTCAGCTAGTATTTACATGTAATCTATTAATTTTCATTTCTAGTTACCACAAATATTTACACAAATGCACATAGCTCGCAGGCCAAGTCAAAAGAAAAATGTCAAAAAAAAGGGAGAGAAAAAATCCGCAAAGGGTAGAACAGCCAAGTTAAAATACAACGCTCGCCACTATTTTAGCGTCGAATTTTAAATAATTTCCATTGTTCTGTATGTGCGTGTGTCCATGTGCGGATTAAGCGCTACAATAACAACTACATATGTACATATAGTTGTAAGCAAAGTTCCACATAAAAGTTGGAGCACACAAGCGAATGAAAAACAAAAAAACGAAACAAAACACAATAGAACATATACTTAGTCGAATAACAGACAAAAAATAAGGAAAAAATTTCCTGAGAGGAAAACTAAAACAAATGCTGTCACGCCAAGCAACAAACTTGTCCGAAAATATTTCTACAAATGATGTTTGTGTCTCTTTTGTGTGTGTATTCTTGCGCTGTAGTAAATTTCTATGAATTTTTGTTTTATTTTTGATACTGACTGCCTTTGTTGCTGCAAGTTGACGGTAATCGCAAGCGCAAGTAGTAAGTACATAGATGTGTATGTCAGTATGTGTGTTTGATAAGTAAGCGCTCTTGTATTGAGGGCGTTTTCCGGGCCAGCCACGACAGCCACGGCAGCCGCCTCAGCAATGACACACATAATTTCTCGGCTGTCGGACATTTGTCGTCGCCGTCGCCAGCGAAAAAAACGAAGAAGAGGAAAAGGAAGATGAAGTAGCCGAGCGATTTATGTTCGCGTTTATATGTTTACATAAAAGGGTGAAGCTGAAGCGTATTTGCGGTTTCCTTTTTGGCATTTTTTTTTTGCTTAACTGGGGAAAAAAGCTTGTTTTCTTGAAAGTACGGGTTTTAAATTAAATTAATAAACGATTTTTAAAATGCATACATCCTATGTAATAACAACTGAAGACACAGTTTAAAAAAATATGAAAAGTACACAAAAGCCTTTTAAAAAAACTTTTTTATTTGGGAGCAATTTTCAAAATGTAATGAAAAGGGTTTCTTTCAATGTATTGATTTTCAAATAAAAAAGTTATAAGTTTTTGATACAAAGCCTTAAACAAGGTATGAATGAATATTAAAAAAAATAGAATTCGTAAAAAAAATAATTTTTAAATTAAAAAAATTTTACAGGTTCATGTAAAATTTGAAAGCTTAGAACACGAGCAATTATTACCAGCAAAAGCAGAGAATTTAAAAATTCGAATTTTTTTACTGAATCTACATATGCAAAAGAAAACTTTAGACCCTAATAGCTTTGACTAAATTCTTTATTTATTTATTTTAATCAATAACAAAAATTTTAATTTACAGGCAGGAGGTAAATTTTTTAAGAAATTCAAAAAAATAGGAAAAGTTTAAATTTATAAGAATCTTATTGCCAAAATTTTTAGAAAATATTTCCACTTAAAAAACAAAGTAAAATATGTTGTAATTGTATTTAAAGATAAAATCTTTAAGGGAAATTCATAAAAATTTTTAAAGGTTATGTTTTTCTGCAAAATTTAAGACACATTTTTTAACAAGGTTTGTTGAAATTTCAAAATTTTTAATTGTACATACAAAAATATGGTTTTGTAATTATAATTAAAAACCAAACAATTCCAAGCTTTTTAAAAAATGTATACATAGTAGATAATTAAAATCTAAAATAAATTTAAAATCCAACACACGTTAACTTGCATATGCGGAGCTAAAAATGGTGGTTGAAACCTTTTCCATAAACTTTGGCAAATGGGCAAGAGTTCTTATAAATTTAATTTGAGGAAATTATTAAAATTTTATAGTAAAATATGGAAGTCTTTGTAAAGCGTTATTTAAACTCACATTATTTAAAACTTTGCAAAACTTATATTTTCAAAACTACATATATATGGCAATTTTTTTTAATACATAAATTGTATTTAAAAATTAAAAAATAAATGCCTAAAGCAATATTTGAATTAAAATTATTAACCAATTAAAATTTTAAAATTTTCAAAAATATTGGCAAATGTTTTTCTGTAAAGAAAAATAATATTAAAAAAAAACAAATAAAACATAGAACTTCTGAAACAGCTTTCCTCACAACTCTTAAATAAATATTTGAAACTAAAATATTTAAAAGAGTTTAAAAATTGCAAATTCTAAGAAAATTTAGAATTTTAGAATGCTTACGAATTTTAAAGCTATTTAGCGCTTTGAAAAGTTAAAAAATTTTCAGTTTTTTTAGTAGTAGTAAAATAACATACTAATCATAAACAGAAAGTGCCTATTGCAGTTTTTGCCAGGATTTCAGGAAAAAAGTAATAATAATTGGCAGCCAGAAATTCAAAAAAAACTTAATTTTTCGCAAAAACCTAAATTGTGAAAAGTATTTGTGAACATTCCAACTTCTAAGCCGTTGGATATGAGGAAATATTGTTTCTTAGTGCGCTTGCATTAGAAAATATTAATTTTCAAATCTTTCAAAAGGATTTTTTTAATATGGACAACAACCAATCTCTTTGCACCAATCGCCAGATATTGCCAGTAATATTTCTCTACTATTTTTACATTTTGTGAGAGCCAAGTAATTTTTCGTACTACATTGCTTTTACTTTGCTTTTCAGTTTGTGCTCTTCATTTGCTGCCATTTGCAGGAGTGCATGAAAATTTACTTCGACCCACACGGACTGAATTCCGAGACGCAGCAGCAGCAGCATCAAACAGCCAGTAGTAGTCAGTGGCTCGCTTTGCACTTCACCTCCTTTGGCACACCGAAAATAGCAAAGAAATTGGAGCACTTCTGGTTTTCAACACACACACTGACACACGGACCCTAACACACGCGCACAGATGTGTCCTTTACTTGCGTCTGCTTTTGCCTGCATTCGAGCATGCTCAGCGCCACCACGTCAGTACATCATGTCGTATACGTAATCAACATGCGAGCTTACGTGCAATAGTTGTCTCCGATGCCCTCTCTCTGCTCAGTTTGCACAGCCAGCCGCAACACGCTTCAGCTGCCGCTGTCAGTCTGCAAGTTTAGTCAAGCTTCTAGCATTTTTCGTTTGTTTCTTCTTTGGCTTCTCTTGTTTTTTTTTTTGTTGTAGCTGTTTTGAAGCTGTCTGCTTGCAGTTCGTTACCTTGTTGTAGTTGTTGGTGGTGTGCATATCACACAACCACTTGAGATGCGCTGAGTATGATATTTGTATCCTGAGTGGCATTTCTGCTACAGTGGGTCAAGAAGTGCTATGGAGTGCTGATAAGTAACCAGCAACGAATAAAAAAAATCAGTGTAGTTACCCGTAGGCGCTGCTTCGATTGCTTGCCGCAAAAGTTTGTTGATTGGGGAACTTTTGCACTTCACTTCGTTTGCAATTCCTCGTGAAATTGAAGGCAAAAGAAGTTATAATATATGTATTTATAATAAATGAAAAGAATTTTTTTACCGACATTTTTTATAAACTAATAAAAAAAAATATGACAAAGCGAAAAGTTTTGAAACGTTTTTTAAAAACAAATGAAAAAAGCTTTGAAAATAAGAATAAAAAATAATAAAAATTTAATTTGCTAAATTTTAATTTGTAGGCGTAGTGTAATGTTTAAATTTTAAAATAAATTTAAGATTTCATTTTATTCAATCTATATAAATGTGTATTTATTTTTTTTACTCAACTTCAAATAATATGTTCAAAAATTTTGTAAATTTTCTTACTCCTGAAAAAAAGACTTTCCAAAGCTTATAAAATTTTACTCCCAGAAATTTATATTTAGTTGTTAGCAAGAAACAAATTTTATGTTTTTTCTCCCATCAATTTTAGTTTGGAAATAAAAGAGACTGATGCTTGGAAATTTTCAAAGTAATGAAATGAATAACATTTTTTTTCTTATAAATTTCAGAGCGCATGCCGAAAAATATAATCCTAATTTTTTTAATAATTCGAAATTCAAAATTTTTCAAATTTATATTTGAAATTTTAATGTTTGTTAATTTTGGAAGTACATAACAACCCCAGCGAAAAACTATATTTTTCTAAAAAAAAAAAATAACTGCTATTTACCAAAAAGTATCCACTACGTATAAAAATGAAAATTAAAAAAAAAATAGATTTTAAGCAAAAAGCAAATGAGGAAGATTGTTTGAAAAACTGCTTCCGAAAATATTAAAAACATATATTTTAATGTTTTAATTCTAAATTTTTAAGTATAGAAAACTCAAATTTACTAATTTTGATACAAAATTTCACAGAAAAAAAGTTTTAGAAAAAAAAATTTACATTAAGAACCTAATATTTTATATTTAAAAATGTAAAGAAAGAAAAAAATAAGCTTTACAGATTTAAAAAAAAAATGGGGAAAAACGTTTGCTTTAATTACAATCTTTAGAGTCTGACAAACTTAAATTTATAAAATTTGTTGTAAATTTTAATAAGCAAAAATTTATAGTTTTGTGGTTAAGAAAAACGTTAAAAAATTCAAAAAGTATGCAAAAAGTATACAAAAATATGTATTGTTCAAATTTCGGTATATTTTTTTAAATGAAAAGTCGGCAAGGAACAAAGAATTTGTTTGAAAACAAAATCAAAACAAAAACCGAATAAGAAGAGCAACAAAAAACTGAAAAAATTTAGTAAATATCTAATTAAAAAATGATCGCTTCAAAAAAGTTGAGTTAGAGCCGATTTGAAAAAAAAATTTTAGAAGGGCAGAAAATTTGTAAAACCTACTTAAGAAAACGGCTCCCATTCTTAAGAATAATATAAACTATGCTTGATGTTTGGCACAGCCACCCTAAGTTTCGATGACAATTTTTCCATCAACTTTAAAAATTTTCTAGTTTAACTTTCTGTAAAGCCAGTGAAACTTTTGTCTTTGCCGCATCACGCATAAAATTGTCCAAATATTCAAATTATAGAATAGCCCGTTGGAGTGACATAAAAAATAATGGAAATAAATTTCGAAAATAATTCCTAATATTTTAGCAGATTTTTAATATACTCCAACTATTTGCAGGCAACCATTTTTCAGCCTGCAAACAGCTCTGTGGACTGCCACCGGTCGGTCTATAACTCAAAAGCCAAACCGAGCAACTTAACCGAATTACATTGGAAAATTTCTACAACACACACACACGAGTAGATATGGTACATGAGACTGCATGCGGGTAACCCTACTGATGGCAGCGACTTATCGCAAACGATTCATAAATTCTTTCATATCTCTAGTTGAGTTGAGTGGGGACCTTGTGTGCATGTGTATGCATGCTAGTATCTATATGCCAGTGTGTGAGTGAGTTTGTGCTTGACTACCAACTAATAAGACATTTGAAAAGTCACTTGAAGACAGCAACATCATAAGACAGAAAAAATATGTCAAAACCACAATGGTCACGGCAGTGCTGCAAAATTATGTATGCATGTGTATGAAAAAGTAAATGACTTTAGACTCAGACACAGCATAGCGATAGACAAACACAAGCACAACTATGTATGTAGATTAGGATATGAGGATATGTGTATGTGTCAGCTCGAGTCTTTCATTATCCTACACACATGACAGACAATCAGCGAGTCAGCCAGCCTGCTGTGAGTGTGTGGCAAGTGAAGTGGTCAGCTGGGCAGCAAGTATGCGCCGCAAAGTATGCTACAATGGCATACACAAAATATGAAGTAGCACGCCGTAGTGCCGGTGTGTTAGTCAGTTCGTCAGTTCGAGGGTCAGAACCACAAAAATATGTCCTCAATGTCGACTGTTGGTTGGGCTGTCAGCTGTCGGCTGTCGGCTGTCGGCTGTCGCTGGTTCACCTCATTACTGACATAGCAATGGTGGCACTTGAGCCGAACGGTCAACAATGCGAGTCAGCCGAGCGCACTGCTCGTACTCATCCGTACGTATTTACGTACGTAGTTGCCCAATCATTTGACTGAGTTTAACAACTTTCAACGAGTTAGTTTCGGTTTTGGTTTCCATTTCAGTTTCAGTGCCAGTTATTCAATTTAATTTAATTTATGCAAGCAATTTTTTATGTCCATCGCCAGCAATTACATATCACACACACACACACATGCCACTTGTGTTAATAGTAAACACATGGCTTTTTAATTAAATTAAATGTGGCTAGTTTAGTCACTGCTAACTGCCGACTGCTGATTGGTGACTGGGGGTGGCGGCATGTGTATGTGCATGTGTGAGTATTGCATTGCCAGCTATTTACATACATATCCGCAATATTGCTGCCCATTGTCTGCGGTACATCATTCGAAACAAATACTGCTTATAAATTACCGCTATCTCTCATTGCCTGCCTAGCACAGTCTAATTTGCAATTTTCGGTGAATTTATTAAAATTTTGCATTTATCGAATATTCAGTTAGCAGTCGTTTTCGCATTGTTCGTTAATTAGGAAATTGTTATTAAATTTTTAGGGAGGAAATATGCAATTTGTGCAGCAAATTAAAATAAAATCAATAGATAAATTTATATGTATGTATGCATGTGTATGCGATAATGCAAATAATATTAAAAGCTACGCAAATCGTTTTCACGCTAACGTAAATTCTAAATAACTTCAGTCGAAATTTCGGCGGAAAAATACTACAATTTTAATGAGCTTGATATGAAAGATTAAAGCATAAAATTTAGTTTTTCTTGTAAAAATTAAATTTGTTTAATAAAAAATATTTTAAAATGCCTAGAGGCGTTTCCTCAACGAGCTTTTAAAATTTATCTCCAAACACATTTAAAAAAAATTTTTATGATGGGAATATTGACAGTGAGTTGCTGGCACCAAAATATTTCTTTCGGGCTCGTTCACCAGAAGTTTTTCAATGACAATTTCCAAGGCTGGAAATGGAACACTATACTGAAGTCGACTCAAGCAGTTATGGCTTGTGAACACAAATTGTAACGCAGTAGGTAAATATTATTTTCGTAGATTTAAAATTTAAAATGAAAAAAAAAATTACTTTAAAAAAATTAAAGAAACTATGAATCTAGCTTAAAACAAGATGCTTTTAATAAGAAAAATTTTAATTGAAAAATTGGAAATTACAGCAAAAAAATTTCTAAAATTTTATATTTTACTTTTTGTTTGTTGTCAGAGGTGTAAAAAAGGAAGCTAATATTAACCCAAGTTTAACTCAAAAGTATAATTTAATTTTTGGCACGGAAATTTTTAAAGGGATTAGGAGTGTCGAATTTTAGCTTTAAAAAAAATAAGATTTTAATTTAAGTTATTCAATTTTAGATTTGTTATATTAAGAATAAAAGATATAAAAAGAGATATCTTAAATGGCAAAAATTTGCCGTCAAAATTATGCTAAGAAATAAATTTTAACATTTAGGGGATTCACCAGGCGTGTTTAGCGTCGTAGCATCTTAAGTCTTAAAATTTGTCTATGCAGATAAATGATTCTTCACATACAGTATCGGTCATATCAAGTGCACCACATCTTAAAGTTACATTGTTTGCCACCTATGTTTATTTATTTATGTTTAAGAATTTTCTTTAATAAAACCCACATCACCCAAGTTTAAAACTTTGTAGAAAACTAAAAAAATTCGATAAATTGTCATCCAAATTTCAACCGTTTTTCTATAATTTTTTTTTTGTGTATGCAGTTTTATAGCCCATTCAATTTGTGTAATAATGTGCAAGTTTAACATGGCTAAAATTACCGTTAATTTTTTAGATTTTTTTTGCCAAAAGTGAAAGAAAAAAATTTTGTTTATTGGTTATATAGCAAATGCGACAAAAAAATACTACTGCTAAAAAATTTGCGCTGATATGACCGATATTGTGTATAAAATTTTAAATTACGAAGTATTTTAATTTAGAATATCTAGCGTTTTATACCAGAACACATTGTGAAAATGATAAAAGTAAATTTAGAAAATTTTGTGTTAATGTTTTTATAAAAATGTATAAGTAAAGAAATTTAGATGGGACTTATTTTTATTACACTTTTGCATTGGCAACTTTTTAAGGAAGTTAAAAATTTTTAGGTAATTTTTAAAAAAAATTTTTTTTATATAAAAACAGTTCTTTTTAGTATATTTTTTTTAATTTCTAAAAGTTGTAAAGTTTATGTCTAGAAATGTCAAATTCATATCCGTTAAGGGGAAGTATCAAGAAAGGATTAAAAGCAAAACTCGAATTTCGGAAATAAGATTGATAGTTTTGGTGATTAATTAAATAAAAACTTTGTGTTCGGCTTTTGTTTCGGGAGTGAAATTTTTACCAATTATATTCTGTTTTCCTATCGAAATCCGCTCAATCCAATTAAAAAGCCAAGGCGGCTAGTTGGAAACGTGCGCGCTGGTGTGTATGCCGAAGATTTGACTTACTTAAAATGATAAATTTAAAATAAATGTAAATGATTAAAAGTATTCGGGGGTACTGTTTGTAAACTAAAAATGCGAGCTTTGGAAAAAATTAAAAAAAAATATTCATTCACTCCACAAACTCTAATTCAGTCACATTTAGCTAAAATCTTAAAGCGTAGTTAATTATTTTACATTAATTTCTAACATCCACAATCAATTATTTGCCTTCCCCGCGCCCGATTTCGGTCACTACTACTAGGCAATACTTCTTGGTGTGGGTGTTTTCTGAATGCTGCAGCCATATTAAGACCACTGCGTCAACCTTTCGCACTTATATCCTAATTTATTTTCTAACTCATCACCACCCACCCGCATTAGCACCGCCCACCCCCCTTGACTTACGCTTTTATTGTGTCTGGTAATTGTTAAATGGAGTGTCCAATCTCTGAGCTTAGTATAAAAAATGGCCGCACCGCTCGCTGCACCGCATTCCACTCACACGCGTATCACATCGCCTGGTGTCGACTTCGGCTTGGTTGGCAGCTCGCCAAGGCTGCCCGTCGGCGAGTCGCGTTCCTCGTTGTCACTGTCTAAGCCGGCGATCAGTGTGCTCGTGCCCGCCGCCACCGTCGCCGTGGAAGTGCCCGTTGTTGCCGTGACCTCATCAACTCCACCAATGCCGTCGTCCAGCATAGTGGCTGCGTCTACCGCCGCATATGCCGCTGCCGACGCCGCGTCATCACTAGACTTGTCGCTTAGCAGCAGGCTGAATGGTCACCGCAACGATTCGCGTCACATAAAGACGTCGCGGCCGCCACCGCCAATCATGCCGCCCGCCTTTCGCGGCGTCGTTGGCACACCGTGTGGGCAATGCGTCGCTGTGCTGGCGTTTGATGTAGTCACGCCTGCAGCCGCCGCTGCTGCCGCATTCATAGCCTTCGATTCGTCTTCGAAGGTGACCATTTTCTCACGCGGCTTCATCAGTATCTGCATTTGCTGTGGCGGCGGCGGAGGCTGTCCAGTACAAATGAGCGTCGGCGGCGGCCCCATCTGCAATCCGTGCGGTAAACCACCGCCCATTCCCATGCCGCCGCCGTGCTGTATGGTGGGTGAGTAGCGCCGCGGTGGGGGCAGTGCCAGGTCGCCGACACCCGACAAATTGAACTCGCTTATGCTGCGCGGCACAAAATACTCCATGTGATGTTCAGGTATGCCGGTGGAGCGGCGTATGGGCGTGTTGCGCTGGAAAGCTGAGACCGCTGAACGCCGCGGTAGTGAGCTGTACTGCGTGAGCGTATGCGCCGGCCCGAAGAACATTGTCTGATGATGTCCCAGTGTGTTGCCACCGAAGCCGCCGAGTGGTTGTTGTACGTTCGAGTTGGCATTGCTGCCGCCACCAGCGCCAAAAGCAAGCAGCTCAGCAGCCGGTCGTTGTCAAGATGATTTCGGCGTAACCGCCACCGAGACGAGTGCAACATCCTCGACCTGCGGCATCACGTGGTCCTGCACGCTGAACTTGCGCAGCCACATAACGATCTCCGTCTGTATGAGGCTGAAGCACATGGCCACCACCGCCATGCCGACAAGTATGTACGCGGAGGCAAGATATAGTGTGAGATTGCCGGTGGGCGCCAGCTCGCCGAAGCCGATGGTGCCCAGCGACGTGAAGCAGAAGTAGAGCGCCTCCAAAACGCTCCAGTTTTGCAGCTTGTGGAAGAGCAGCGCGCCCGAGGTGACATAGCAGACCAGCACCATGACGCAAATGGATATGGGCACGCTGGGGCCGTGTGCCGAGGAATGAGCGCCCATAGACATGGAGCCGCTGTGATGATATGCGGACTTCGGTAGTCCGTAGTGGTGCGCAGTGGTAGAGTGGAGTTTCCCGCTGCCGTGATGGTAATTTTTATTCGCGCTCTTGCCGCTGTCGTTTGATGGCAATTTGCCATTGCCGCTGCCGGAGCCGCCGTTCCCGCTGCCGCCACTGCCGCTGTTGCCGCCACCACTACCGCTGCTGACAGCGCTTTTGGAGCGCGCTTTGCGGAAAAGGCAGCGCATGCCGGCGGAGAGGCCCTCGCCCATGGCGGATAGGTAGAGCAGGACGATGGGTATGCCGAAGAGCGCGTAGATGAGAGCGGCAATGCGGCCCCATTGAGAGCGCGGCGAGATGCCGCCGTAACCTGAAAATAGAGTAAGAAAATTATAACAAGAAAATTAGTAAATTTAAAAAATCAGGTTTTTTAGCTTCATTTCATTTCCCTATTTTTATTCAGAAACCTCCACTAGCCCTCGCTACCACTTCATTAGTAGCCAGTTTGCGCACACAAATTTTGTAATAACTAGTCGACCAGCCTAAAAGTATGCAATTGTGCGCTAAAAATGAGGCAACATGGCGTACAAATGTCAGTGGTTACTGCGGCACGTCTCTGTGGTGCACTACAAATGCGCAGAGGTTCAGGCGTGTGCGCGCAATTGAAATAATATTTGAGTGTGGCCAAAAGGAAATAGTGCCTAAAAGTATGCAACATTAGATTTTACTTGTGGTATATTATTTCACTGGCATTTCGCAACTATGAACTTCTCAAGCACTTTATCAACTTTTTTCTTTGGGAAATGAGCACATTTTTGGTCAAAATATTTGTGGCACACATATTTTTTAAGATTTTTTTTTGTAAATTTTTGTGTACACGAATTTTTTAAATTTATATCTTAGTATATGAATAAAACTAAAATATCACATCACAAACAAAGACATACACTTTTGAAGAAACCAAAGCCTTTGGGAAGGCAGGAGTTTTTAGCGGGTTCTACAAAGAGTCACAGCCCCTTTACAGGACAAACCCTTTGTGCGAAAATATTGGGACACTTTCTTTTTTATTATTTTTGAAATAATTTTAGGAAAAGTTTTTTGGCATAAATTGACGGTTCAAGTCATGATAAAAATATAGTAAGGTAGAACTGCTGAAAGGCACATTTAAAATTTTGAACAATTAAATTTGGTTTGTTTTTGTTTTGAACAATTTAATTTTTTTATTTTAAATTTTATATGATTTAAAATGCTGGCAAACTTAAAAAAAATCATGGCCGACGAATTGAGAGTACGATTCTACCTTAATATGCTTTTATCATGGTTTAAGTATAAAAAATATTGTCAGATAAAATTTTTGAGACATATTTTCCGAAAAAGGGGAAAAATAAACATATGTACATAGAAAAATTTTTGTAAAAGTACAGAATAAGGACTTAAAAGAAACCAAGATTTTTAATTACAGTATTTTTGTTAAAAGGAAAATTAAAACAAATTGCGTTTTTTTGAGTGAATTCTTTTGAAGAGAAAGAGATTGTTGCAAAGACATTTCAATGGGAGTGAGAGATCTTTTTGGACAAGTTTTTGTGATTTTTTTTTGGGACAATTATTTTCGGAAAAACTTTGTTCAAGATGCATGAAATATTATAGTAAAGCTTTTGTTTTTTTATATGTTTACACGAATTTTCAAACAGTCTTTCAGTGGCTTCCAATTTGCGGTCGGACACATGCCAGCCGCTGTTGTCTGTTTAGCTGCGCAAATGCAACAAACATAACAGCGTCGTAGTNTTAACGTCGGTCAACTGTTGCAAAGTTACGCCAATGTCGTTACGGCAAAGTTGACTAGTAAGTGTTAAGCTCATATGGCATTTATGAGTGTGTGTTAGTTAGTATAAGCTCTCACATACATATGTATGATGGCACTTAAGCGTAGCTCAGAACGACACACACGCACACTTATATGCATTCTACATGACACTACCGACACGTGCGCCTCGAGGCTATGACCACACGTTCCACTACATCCGGACCCTTCATTAGTTGCTATGCTAATACTTAATTAAACATATCAACATGCGTGCAAATGGCTATACATACACACGTAAATATGTACATACATAAGTGTGATTGTGGGTGCGAGATGAGCTTTTAGTTTGCACGTACGCCACCACCGACTGATGCCTCTACCCGTACGCTACTCCATTGTCATGCATGTCTGCATGTGGCGTGTCAAATGGAGGCAGCTTTTTAACTAAATTAGCTCTAAATACCGGCAATGTTGGTGAAATGGAATTCTAGGAAAATTCTATTGCTGAGCATGTCTCATTGAACTTAGTTTGAGTGCGCAAATGTGGAGAATTTCAACGAGTTTTATGTTTTGAACTTGACTTTTACTCTAAAATTTGGCATTATTTGTGTACATTTGTATGTTGTCCCGAATATATTGAGTCAGCGATGGCCACACCAATACTAAAACATTCAAATCAGTGTGTGTGTCAAGCGTGCAAAGAGCGAGAGCGTTAGCGTTGGTGTGAAAATACGAAGGCCACATTGAACCATGTGCATGCATGAGCTGCACTGCATTTAATGAAAATTATAGAGTTTAATTAAATAAACCAGAAGTTAAAAGCGACGTTGTTCAAATTTTTTTTCCACCTGATTTTTCGTTTCAATTTTTCTTTGAGACAATTTAAATCAGTTAAACATCTCGAAAATTCTTAACAGGGTTTTTCTTTCTAACATAAACCTGTTTTTTTTTTAAGCTTGGCCACGATATTTAATGCAAATTATTGACAGTTTCCATGGTAACTAACGCCTTATTAAAAAAAAGTATGTCCCAATAATTTGTCCCAAATTTTTTTTAGCGTACGCAATAGCTCGCCATTCGCTTTTCGCATGATTTGAAAAGAAAAATGTGAACAACGACCTAAGTTAAGAAAATGTGCTAGCTATGTGTATCCCTGTCCCAATAAATTTCCAATATTTTTAACGAAACGTCCATTCATAATTTTTTTTGCTGGTTTTCAAAAATATGTTTAGTTTGTTTTTTTCGCTTTTCAAACGTCTGTAGGTATTTTTATATAAACTCACTGTTTACTGCAGAGGTAAGTTGTAAATAACGGTATCCCAAATTATATATGTAATTGCCCAAAATGTGAGAATAAACAATATTTTCAAATCTATAGCACTGTCTCAAAAATGATTTCCCGAAATTTATTTGATTAAATACTATGCACATTTCGGGAGATTAAGTAAGATTATCGAAGTGATATCACAGTTCCAAACATTGTGTCCTAATATTTTTTTCTGGCGAAAAGTATGTGTACTACCTAAGAAAAATTTAGTGTTTACATAGTATAAAAAGTTAAAAAAAAAAAACGTTTCCCAAAATATTATACTGTACCCACAGTATATCTAGCGAAACGTTGGACATGTGCTTACGCAGTTTCCGATNGGGGGTTTCGCATTGCGAGGCTACGGGTGTCACAATCCCGGGTACCCCAGTTAAAGGCTACCAATCCTGAGTCGGGCATGAGGCTCAATTGGTAGAAGAGCTGCGGCTTTCGAAGTCATACCTAAGACTTTAAAAAGGTACGGGGAGTAGGGGCCCCCATAGTATCCTATATTTACTATGACCTACTCTTTGGTTGCGGCCCTTCGGGGAGTAACGTGGTGGTTGTGGTTTAATACCAAAATGCTGGAGAACTCAAAAGAGTTCGATGTGGAGTTGCATTGAAACCGGGTGCCATGACCCAAAGACTGGCAGCGGCTTTAGGTAAGCTTCGGCTTCACCAAGGCGGTAAGTGTGTCACCCCACACTGCCATTGGAACTGAGATGCTTGCATTTCAGGGCAATGATTAAGGCAAAAATTAATCCGTTGAGTTTTGGACTCCGTGGAGCTAAGACTGCATTAAATTGCAGTAGGCTCCCACGTTAAACCAAAACTAAATCTGTACCCACAGTATAAGTACTTAAGATGTAAGTGTTAAAAGGTTCATAACAGTCCTAAAAATGGTGTCCCAATTTTTCCTCCTTTCCTAAGATGTCCCAAAAGTATATTTTCTTCTTCAGCAGAAACTACATCACTGCCTCAAAAAGACACACCCAAAGCTGAAGCAAATGTATGTACTACCTTTTGCTTAAAAGGATTTATTAAAAAAAAAAAAATTCCGTAGCTACATATCAACACACATGCCTTATTTAGTCCTTACTACATATTTCTGCCTCATTTTTCCTACAGGATCGCTTATCTACATACATAAAGAGGAAAGTATAAACAAAAACTTTTTGTCTAAGTGCTTGAGCAAATAAGT
>NW_016161858.1:0-29664 GCF_001687245.7 Rhagoletis zephyria | reverse complement strand
CGAACATTTGGGAATGTATTTAAGGATGGGCCGTGTGTGTGTGTGTGTGTGTGTGTGTGTGCGTGTGTGAGGGCGGGTATAAGTAGCGCATTCGCATGCCATGCTCGTGACAGTTAAACACGTTCGATGGGCATAAATCCTGTTAAATTGTTAATTTGTTCCGTGCTGTGATTATGCTGGATCATAGTAAATGGCAGTTGAACTCTAGTTTGTACAGGTCGTATGCAGATATACATACATAGATACTTATGCGTGTAGGCGCTCACACATAGGTACACATTCATAATAAAACAGTATCTTGCGTGGTGTTAAGCAAAGCTTTAACGCACTTGGCGGTCGATTGTCAGGCAATTATCGAAGTTAAGATGCGCACTAGAATAACATTACGCTAAGGAAGCTAGGGCGTATGAGCATTAGCGCACACAAGGGGTGGGTTTTGGGGTTCAAACCCCCCCTAAAGCTAATAACCTCAAATACAAACTGTATCTTAAAGCTAAGAATCCAGCTCTCAAGGAAATTATAAGAAATATTTATTATAATTTCTGTTGCTTGAAAAAGCGCTTTGCTTTTGCTGTAAATTTTCATGAGGAAATGAATATACGAGCATTTTTTTCTTGAGAGCTGCAAACTGATTTAAGAAATTTTGGTAGAAGAAAATTTCTTTTTCATTTCTCGTCCGTCGTTTTATATGAATTTTTGGTTTTTCTCGAGAGTTCAGTTATTTTTTTCGGTATTCGAAATATTAAAAAAAAATTAGAAATCATGAAAAATCACCATCTCTATCGAAAGCCAGAAACCAGAAATCGAAAAAAGGAACATAAAAGTGCAAAAATTCATGGAATCAATAAATTTATTTTTACTGAGTCTTATTTACAATTTTTTCTTAGGTACTTTTGAAAGTTGAGCGCATCCTGAGTTTATAGCACTTTTTATTAAACAAGTAATTTTTAAGGAAAGAACACAATTCAATTCTTATATTCAAATTTAGGGGTACCGTTAATTTCTTCAATATCCAATCATCGGATCTCTAAACCAAGTTACGGGACGAACCTTGAGGTACCATCTTTCTACAAAAAAATGATTATTGAAATCGGTTCACGTGGTCCAAAGTTACGTATTCCGGCGAATTGATAACCTCCCCTTTTTTGAAGTCAGTTAAAAGTGTTTGAGTTCTGTTAATCTTATGTAAATAAAGTGCAGTTTATGAATTTTAAAACGTTTATTTATTTATTACATACTGTACATAAAACTTGCATAAATATATTTTAAAGAGCGTATTATCTGAAGAAAATTTTCAGTATTTTCCGGTGATATATCTTCAGAAATATAAAACCCCCCCTAAAATATATTCCTGGGTGCGCCCCTGCGTGTGAGTAATATCTGTGACAGTTTATGTATGTATGAATGTAGTTCCAAAGAACTGAAAGTAGGTGAAACTCCAAGCAAATACTTTACATTAACAATTAACCCTACGCTGATGCGACGATAATAGAGAGGCGAGATGCATGAGATTTAAGGTTGTACAGATAAACCTCCATCTGCTTCACTTGTACTCAAGCGAAGTAGACATTGCTTTGGTCCAAGATCCATGAATCACTAGCGATAGGAGCTGTGGCTTTCACACCCCAAAGTACACAACATTTAGTGCTCAAGGTAGGGACAGCCCCGAACCTGTATTTTAATCAGAACTAATTTGAATGCTACTGCAATGAATTGATTTCTGTATCGGGCTAGAGGCTACATTTAAAGCCTCAAGGCTCCAAAAAGTGCTTGCAAAATCAGCTACAGCACACTGCTATATTCAAAAGGATGATAGGTCCTGGATTGACTTAAGTTGCGAAACCGTCAAATTACTATTGGATAACCACTTCCCAGAATGCACTGACGATACTTTAAATAATCCAGAACCAATAGAAGTTACACAAGTACTTATCAGTATTGTAAAAGATACTCAAAAATTAAATAGTTTTCCATAGCCTCTTATATGGATATTATGGCTTATGAGTAACTTTTAACTTAACCCTTTCAGTGCCACAAGCTCTTAAGTAAAATATAAGATTTGAGTGTTAGATAATTGCTTTCTTTCTAAGGGCTAAATATAAATATATTTTAATGTAAATTTTTGTTTTCATTTATGGTACTTTTTTTATTAAAAAAAAAACAAGTTCGTCGGTCTACCAAAATTTTATTTCAAACTGTCATTTAAGGATCTAAGTAAACAAAAAAGTTTTTCACCCCATCAGCAAGTTATCAAAATGTTGTTCGAGTGTAGTCAAATACTGTAAGTATTGTGTGGAAAACTTCTGCATGTGCCCACATGACGTATGAATAATTTCCATACAAAATAACTCATTTTCCGCCAACACAACACTCATTTGGAGAAGTAAAAGCAGCGCTCTTCCCCTTGAAAACACACATTCTTTGCTTTCTGAAACTATTTGCTTGCCATTGCCATTATTCCAAAAAAAAACAAAAACAAATTGCGCAGCATATGAGCAACATTTGTTCGCCGCCTACCTACCTACCCACGCTCAACTCAATCCATACCATAAAATTACCTCTTCACACAACAAACTATTTTCGCACATTTTCGCATTGTCTGCTTAAAATTAACATTTCTAATGTCGCCTGGCATACGACAGTGCAGCTGTAGCAGCTGCAGCTATTTTTTACTTGCTGCTCCCCAATCCCCCCCCTCCCCCCCTCCCCATGCCTCTTCTTCGCTTTCGCTTTCGCCTTCTCCTGCTTACGGCTCAGCACTAAGTTTCGGGTGCAAATTTGCAATTCCAAGTGGTTGGGCGAAGCTAACTCTTGATGCAATTGCAATTTGTAACTGAATTTGAAGTGAGTGAGTGCTTTGTCTTGCGTTGCCTTGCGTTGCCTTGCCATGCCCTGAGTTAATGCTTGGCTTCAACTTATGTTTAACTGAGCTTAAAGTGTGCTATGCAGTGAAGGGAGCACATACGAGTGTGTGCGTGTGTGTGTGTGTGTGCTGAGAGTGCGCTTATGTGTCTGTTGCACGTAACAATGCAAAGGTCATGTGCATAAACAAGTTGCTAAGACTTTTACTACTTACTCTCCACGTACTGTATACATACAAATATTGCAAATATATAGTATATAGAAATGTGAGTGAATTTATTATGTAGATAGTTATGGGTGCAAGTGTTGCGTGCTTACAACAGTCATTGCCAAATTGAGTCAGTCCCACACATACATACATACGTACACTTGCAAAGACGCTCCCTAAGCTCGAGTGTGTGCGATAAACAAAGATCAGGACGAATGTCGCTGATTTGAATTTACAACCGAATGTACATAGTGCTGCAGCAACAACACACACCCCGGCTTATATTTTTGCATTTATTTGCTGCATTACAGTTAACTTCTCTACACTTGCCAGCAATCTTTCCACTAAAGCACTGCTTACCCTCGCTCTCTTTTTCTACCCTTTCCACTATCCAAAATTATCCATTGCCTTTATCAAATTCAACTAAAACAACTACGAATACAAATCCAACAACTACGAGTAGCAACACTGCCACAAATGTACTTGTCACCGATTGTATTATTAGTTGGATTTCTCAGCACTGCTGTTGCTAGTTTGCTCCTGCCGCAGGATATGAGCTGAACAGGATATTAGATACCAGAATCTTGTGATAAATGCAAATTAGAAATATGGGTAGTATGCAGCAGCAGTTGTTAAGTGTAGTGAGTACAACAACAATCACAACAACAACAATAGCAACAATGTCTCGTATACGCCCGTGTAGCTAGCTGTCTGTTTGTTGCGGCATTGGTGCTGACTGGCTGCCTGGCAGTTGGAGTTGAAATGTGCGGCACAGTGCAATTATGGCTAATGGAATTTTTTGTATTTCATTTTCAGTTATGTGCGAGAGTGAGAGTGTTAGTTATGAAATATGAATCGTAAGTGCATGACGAAATGAAGTGTGGCGGCAGTAGTTGGGCAAATGTGTAAAACAAGTGTGTAAGAAATTGAAAGGAGTGAATTGTATTTCGCACAAAAACATGATCTTTTAAAATGAGGTCAATAAAAATTCCTTTCGGAATATGAATTTCATGAGAACACATTTTTCGATAGCACTCTGGGTGTATAGAATGTAGATAAAAGCAATTAAGCTGATTCAGCACAAAAATGATTTCGCAAAAAAACGATAATCCCACGGTGCGGCAGTGAAAATTCACCATTTATGTGCAAATAATCTCACTTAACGAAATCAGACCAAAAATGTTGAAGTTAGGCAATTTTTCTTAAGTTCTGCCTTAAGTTTATATGTATGTATGATATATTCAAACATAAAATTTTGAAAAAATTACAAAAAATTTTCAAAATATCTCACACAAATCCCAAAAAATTCCCGAACATCCTGTGACAATTTTAAAAGTCCTCGAAAGGATTCCGAAACTGCTAAAAAGCTCTGAAAATTGGACTAGAGGTCGTGACAAATTTCAAAAAATTTCGCGAAATTCAGAAAAATTGTTTAGAAAATCCCTACAAAAATCTCGAATCATTTATTTTTCATAAAGTCGTGGCAAAACTTAAGGATAAAAAGCCTCGAACGACTCTGACTAATTTCAGGATATTAAAGAGATTTCGAAGAAGCCCAAAAAATCTGATAAAACTAAAACAACAAAATTAAAAGCTTTCAAAGGTCTTGAAAAACGTTAGAACAAACAAACCTAAAAAATTTCCAAAGGTTAAAACACTATGAATACGTTACAAAAGATTCCGAAAATTAAAATCTTGAAAATAATGAATTGTTCTCTATAAAAATCGTAACATTTTTAAAGAATTAAACCAAAACTGATGTGGATAAAACAAAATAAGGCTACTCCAGGAATTGCAGGAAAACTTCAAAAAAAAATATCTGAAAAAATCTGGACATTTCAAAAACAAAATATGAAATATTATGGAAAAGTATTGAAGAAAAAACAGGAAAGTTCGGAAAAGTTAGAGAAAAACTTCGGATTCTCCGAAAAATAACAGGTAGTTTCGAAAAGACCAAAATTATTCCGAAAAACATTCTGAGAAATCAAGAATATTTTTTTAAATCACGGGCACTCCGGGAAACTAAAAAAAATCAGGAAAAATGTAAAAATATCTCCGAAAGTACATTTTCGATCTCAGTGCAAGCTAGCAAGCAATTCTTCTTATTAATTATTACACAAAAACTAAGCCATCTAATTCGACCTAATTTGAGGAGCCAACCTACAGCTTTTTGTGACAAGCCTAAAATCAATATTTCATCTTTAAATGACTTAGACTTAGAGCGTTATGAACTCGCTTTTAAAGAAATTTTGTGGATGTGGACAATCAACCGAACTATGCCATCGCCTCAACCATCGCCACAGTGGGTTAAAGTTTTAAATTTTCGGTAAAAAAAAATTATATAAAAAAATAAGTAACATGGCATTTTTTCTCAAATAAAAAAATGAGAAGCTCTATTTTTAAGTATTTTTTTATATTTTTTTCGGATTTGTTTTCGAATTTCGCTAACCTATTTAATTTTATTAAATCATTTATTTTTTTTTAATTTTTTATATAGTATTTTTTCTAAATTTTCTTCAAAAAATTTTCAGTTTGTTTTCTAATATCGACATTAAAATTTAAACGCAAATCTACTCTAAAATATAAATTACATATGTATGTAAAACAAAAATTAACAATCTTTTTCTCAAAAAATAAAAAATATCTGAAATTTTTAGTTTTTTTTTATATTTTTCGGTTTTATTTTTTCATATCGATAATTTCAATTTTTTGTATACTTTTATTTACATTTATTTAAATTGTATGTAATATATTCTGGATTTTGTTCAGACATTTCAAAAAGTTTTCTTTCAAAATTTTACATTTTTAAAGTTTTAAACGCGAATCTCTAAAATTGATAAGAAAATGTCTTGTCCATGCTATACATACGTTATTCATGCGAACGTAAGGTTTGGTATTAGTTGATGGATTTTTTGTTTTGACTGTCAATTAAATTTTTGCAGCATAGCAAAAACTCGCTGTTAGTAACTTGCTTGAGTTTTAAAACAAAATCCACTTAAATACGTGTATTGAGAGGATTACAGAAAACAGAGAGGTACAAAGTATATACATATACATATATTTTATAAACGTATAGTACGGGCAATCATCTGATAAAAAAATCATTTGCGTTAAGCGAAAAAGACAATAATTGATAATGCTTGTAGGCAATAAACGATAATCGCATGAAAAATTAAGTTGGAAAATGCTGATAAAAGCTTTGAAGCGCACAAACAGCCGAACGAACACATAAACAGCCTAGCAGTCAGGCAATCAGCCCCAGCTGGCAGATGCTAGAAGCAGCAACAAAAAACAAATACCGAAAATGTGTGCCAGCGTGCCAGGTGAATCTCCGCTGAGCTGGCAAGGTGGCGCATAGTGGGCTGAAACGAGACCCTGTGGTCAAACAAAAATATCTGCTCTTGGGATTAACCTTTTTGGGTGATTTTTTTTTTTAATTGAAGGTAAATACATATATTTCAAAGGAAAATTATATATAGGTCAACAAGTAAAGTTTCATTTTTCAAACAAGCATGAGTAAAATTCGATTAAAAATCGATAAGTATTAATTTTTAAACTTAACCTTAACCTTAGTGTCAAACTTAACCTTAACGTTAACCTCACCTCAATCTTCATCTCGATTCCAATCTTAATCTTAGCCTCTAATACTTTGAGAGTATGTATGTATTTTTTTCGTTACATCGATATTTGCATTTACTCCCAACTGAACGCAAAGAAGTTTCACTTCAAAAATTTCATTAATTTTACCTTAAATTATACATATGTATTTACCTTTGAGAAAAATAAAATAAAAAATCACCCAAAAATTTTGATCACTGGNCGCTAGAGTAGGTGGGAATGTAATTGTGTGTGGGTGTGTGCATGACGAGTGCGCGCTTGCTGCCACCAAGAGTTAACCGCAACATGCCACAAACATTTATCCACTGATATTTAAATATTATTTTATTTCCGCACATTTTCTGTTTGTTTTTTTTTGTAATTTTTTTTTTTTGCGTTTCGCAGACCAAAATAGCCACAGTACAAATTGGCGTAAGTTGTGACAGCAAAAATAGTGCCATTGTGACTACAAGTGTGTGAAATTTACGCACGTGCTGAGCTTACACGCATGCCCACGCACTCTCACACACTTACTTGCAGACCTTAAAGCGTTGTGGCAGCCAGCTTGCGCTCCATAAAAACATTTTCGTTTGTTGTAACATGAAAGTAACTTTATATTTTTAATTTAATTTCAACAAATTTTTTACGCTTTTTTAAGTTCGTTTTTTTTTTGTAATTTTTTTATTATTTTTCCACTGTCGCGCCACATCTGCGTTTGCCAGTTTAATTAATTAGTTTTCGTTTGCGATTTTGCCTTTATGCATTTCTTCCTCTACTTTTTATACATATGTCGTCGACATCTCGCGCTGCCGTCTGTCTGTCTGTCTGTCTGCCTATCTCCTGGTATGTGTGTTTGCGTGCAGATGTCTGCTGCTGTATGCGTCGCCTGTCACAAATGACAGAAACTCAAAGGCGTGCCTATACAGCAGCAGAAAAACACACACATACACACAACCTGTTTTTTGTATCTTCCCGCTAAATTAAATACTCAGTTCGTACTAGAGGCCTGCATGAACTCATTCAAACTTCCAGGCAAACAGAGTACGGAAGATTTGAATATTTTACTTAACACACTCAGCGTTTGGAATTTCGTAGGATATGAATTTTACATTTTGTTTTAAATTTTCTACCTTCAAATGGAAGAATGTGAATTAACGAATAAAAGATATTCATATCATTAAATTGTCATTTATTCCAATTCAATTTATTGTCACTTGTTTGAATATTGTTATGTCGGCACATATTTCTACCAGAACAGGTATTCACTAAAATTCAAAAAATTTGAAGCCAAAATCATTCACTCGTTTTGTATATGAATAATTCGTAAGCCGTTTTGAATGAATTCATGCAGCCCTCTAGTTCGTATTTGTTCGTGTGTCCCCCTTAGTTGTGGCGCTTATTATCTGGCCATTTGCTCTGATTTAAAATGGCGCGCGGCGGTGGCGTCGACGTTCGCGTTGTCTCCAGCGTGCTGTCAGTTGCTTAGCAGCTCTCGGCTTGTCACATTTCACACAGAGAATCGTAAATATGATTTGCTGGGCGAGGTGAGTGCCTCTGTGTATATACATACATACATATATCAGCGTATTAGTGTTGGCTATGTTGCAAGCAAATAGCGTAGCGTACAAAAGAGCAGCTCAAGCTTGTCACGCCGCTACTTGAAATGTTTATCCCCAAAAATGTGAATTGAGCGAATTTGGTCAGTAGAAGGGGAGTAAGCTTTGAGAGGCCACAATGGCAGCAAAATTGAAATGACAAATACGAGCAATTTAAAGGAAAAAATAAATAGGGAAGTAAATGAAACAGGCAACGGAAACGAAACAACAGCAATCAAAATTTAATTCCATTTAATCAAAGAAATTACAGAAAGGAAGCCGAGTGTGCTTAACATTTATTTAAGTTGCTTGTATGAGAAACAGGTGGCCTGGATTACTTTTTAATTTACATTTTTACAGAAATATGCATATGTAGCAAGTAGGGTGTTCGATTATTCGACTTTCTCCAAACCCGGTTTTTGAGTTATTCCAAAAACACTGTTAAAAAAGGTTCCAATCTTCAATCGAAAACCCGTTTGACGGTTTTGCATAATTTCCGCTTGCTTGGATAACACTTACAGTTAGTCAGAATTGAAGGATGGAAATGGATAAAACTATTAAAAGAGAAATAAATGGAATAAGTTCAAAGTAGAAGCAGCATTGGATCTAATAAATATTTAAAAGTTTTGGGATCAACTGATTTTTTCCTTATAGCATGTTCAAGTTGCCGTGTTTTATAGCTTGTTCTCGTTTCATATTGTAAAACAAGTATTTTCTCATAGAAAATGACACCCGACAAACAATACGAAATGACTGGTTTTTGCGAAAGCAGGTCCCAAAATCGATGAATAGTCGAAAAAGTAGGCAATGGATTGAAGTATGTATGTATTTCTTCCATGTTTTTCTCAACAGCCGATTGGATGCGAGTTCGACTGCCAACTTGTTGTGTTCAAACAGCACTGAGAAAAAAATGGATTTATTTTTGGCGATTTTTTCGTTTGAACACGATTTCGTCCAGCACTTCACAGATACTATTTCGTAATTTAAAAAAAATGTCCGTCTAATGGCATTCGAACCCGGACCCTCCTGGAAAGTAACTAATGGCAGCAAGGATCGCTGTGCACTCAGCTATAGCCCCAACATCTACATAGGTGTTTTTTTTTTTTTAAATTTTCTCTTTGAATCAAGACCAAATCACGCATACATATTTCCATTAATTGTTTTCTGAAATACCCAGTGGGAATTAGGAGCACGTAATAATACCTTATTAGCAACTTACTCTTCACCTGGCAGTCATTACCATTTCCCTGCCGAACGTCCCTTACTTTTACAAAGGCATGGCCGCCTTATGTAAGTTGGAATTTAGAATGTACATTTGGTATCAGACATACTTCTGAGCCGCTTTACAAAGTAAGTTACGTGTAATGCAGAGCAGTCGCTCGGAGTAGTTCGGTGCTTGGAAATAACTTCGGCTGCACGTTATTTTGCAACTGACAACGTAATGTGTCTTCGGAGGTGTTAATTTTGCCCTTTACTAGTAGATGCATTGGCCATGATGACAATTTTGGTACTAAAAACTGAAAGAAAACATGGCTTACCTCGCAAGGTGCTTACCTATTTTCCCAGTGGGTAACTTCAAGGTATGAATGTATGTATATGCATGAAAAAATAATCTTCTAAGTGAGCTTGATAGCGTTTAAATTGTTAAAAAATTTCTTGTCTCCTTTTCAACAAAATACAAAATAGAATTCCATTTATAGCGAAATGTAAGATGCAGTTGCATAAATATTTAAATTAGAGGAAAAGCCGGTTTATTCGATAACAAAACTTCGGTTTATTCGAGATTCGAAAATCACGCTTTCGCAAAAATGGCCCAAAAAAATTGGGTAAAACCGAGCCAATAGCCAAAAATATAAACGAAATAAATTCTAGTATGCCTGCGTGTTGAAAACAGTTTTAACACTTGCCGAAAAAAAAATTGTTTCCACTTCTGTTGGCCTCTGTAATTGATTTGTTTGGGGCGATATAATCCTACATATGTACATACATAACCCTGTCATATTTTGTTTAAACCCTGTCATATATATATATATTTTTTTTCTTTCAAATTTTTTTTATATGTATGTTACCGCCTAACTTTGGACCACGTTAAACGATTTCTATACTTCTTTTATATGAGAATTGAAGTCGCTTTTGTTTTTTTTTGCTTAAAAATTACTTGTTTAACGTAAATTCTGCTGATTATATGGTCTACTTCTGATTTTAGATACATAAACAAATTAATACACATATTATTGCAGCAATGTACTGATCGGGAATTTCGCCTGGTAGCATATCAGTAGAGGCTTGGTTAGTTTCTAATATCTCCCACGAACCGTTTACCTCTAGGCTTAAGCATTCGATAATTTGCCGTATACTGTATTCCATAGTTGAATCATTGAAAATCGCAAAGTACTGAGTTCAGCGCTCGGGTATCTAACTTCTAGGCCAACTCTCGTATTCATTCCAAAAATTTCTAAATCTATGAACATCCTACACAGCGAACTGCAAATCTGTGACTCTTTTAGCTCAGTGAATTTTCCACGTAGAAACTCAACAAATTGAGTTAATTTGACGCTTATTGCGAATAAAAATATAACAATTCTTAATTGATATTCTGCAAGTCTAGTGAATTATCTCAAAATTCACCACTCGTCAGCGCTGATGCTGCACGTGCAATGATTGTAGAATTTCAATTAACAAGATTTAAATGACTTTGTAATTAAATCAATTTGTGTTTGCAGCTTAAATTGCTTTCTTAATAAATGCGTGTGTGTGTGTGTGTGTGCTTATCTAGACCAATCACTCTTACGCGCAGTTAGACACGAAAATTCACTGCAAACTGATACCAACAGACATAAAAGGTATTTTACATATTTCGCCTTTAATTTTCAGGGAATAATTGACTTACAAGTGGCGAAGAATTTTTAAATATTTTTCTTTGGAATTGCGTAAGTTATTTAAACTCGAATTACTTTTGAAGTGTGTAATTTTTGCTTTTTATTTACTGTCCACCAAAGCATTGGTGAAAGCTATTAAAATGTGAGCTTTATATTTACATAGTTGAGTACAGCAACTCATGTGTATTTAAAACTGATATGCTTTAGTGAATTTAAAATTTATTATTTTGCGAATGTTACACTCGACATGAGATTTACTGATGCAACGCATAAGGGAATGACAAACTTAACCAGGCAAAGTTAGAGGTTGTGTGTGGTGATGACTATACGAAAGAATTGAGCTGATTTACTTCTCGACTAAGGAGTTCTAAGTAGGAAGGTTAAAGGAATATTCCAGCCGATCGAATCACTCAGTCACTTAGTAACTAATAAAAATGGGCCTTGATTGTTTAAATGTCGACTACGTAATCTTAAATTAAAAATAAAAATGGGTTAAAATTAAGCTAAAATATTAGCCACTTTGTGACCAGTTTGAGTGCAGACTAAAAAACTGCCTTTTTAAATAATTAGAAACCGAATTAGTGACAAAATGAGAGATCAGAAAATCGCGGAATCAATCAGTGGTAAAATGTCTGACTAATTTTTTTTTGTTTGAACTAAAAATTTGACTGAGTTAACATAAAACTTACTAAAAAATTGATTTTTTACTTGACTATTTGGTCGAGACTGTTATTCACAGCCGAAAAGAGTGCCATATAAAAAATTTTTTTAAAAAGTTGACTTATCTATCTTTTCGCCAAATGATATTTTATTTAAATAAATGCTAAATGTTTAGCCAGTATAACTAATAATAATAAGGGAATCTATATATTAATACGCTAACATAAATTTTGTCACCGCTCGTTTGGCGATTCTATCGAACCCATTTCGATATGGCCTTATTTCTCAATTACGATATTTATCTAGTTATCATAATGTATCGAGTTCTTCCAACTTATCGAGTTATCGATGACTATTGATTTACCGAAATTTTCCGATTTATCGAATCGAAGTTTTTGAATTGAAACATATATCGATTTTCACTGTCTATCAAGCTACCAAAGTGTAACCAGTTATCGAAATTTGGCGATGAATTTGGAAATTCATGGAGCTATAAAAATTAATCGAGGTATCGGAATTTATATAGTTATCCGGAATTTATCGATACATATATGTAAATTTTTCAGCTACCAAGATTTGGGAATGCACATTTATGGATAGTTATAGAAGTTTGTCGAGTTATCGAGTTTTATTGAGTTATCAGATTTTTTTGTTTATGATATTCATCTAAGTATCGATATAAATCGATTTATCAAAAATTATCGACAAACTTAAACGTATAGAGTCAATTCCAAGTCCTGCTAAAGTCCTTCAAAGATATGAAAACTGGTCACGTTTTAGTTCCAAAGAAGATTTTCCGGCAAGTAAATTTGTACCTCATTCTAAAATTAGAAATAATTCAAAACAAGTATAACGGAAGCTTTTTAACAGTTTTCGCATATTTTCGCAACTTTCTCTTGAATATGCCAGCAAAATTACCCAGCGATTCGCACTACAGAGGCTGTAAAAACGAGAATAACGTAGCAAAGTCGTAATTTTTTCAGAGTTCGTCCTATTCGCAGGACCTAAACTCAATGGAAAATATTTGAAATTGGATGATTTGCAAAATTTGCATGACAGACAATCCATGTGATGATTGGCAGTTGTTCTTTCCGGCGATTAAGGTGGTAAGCAGCGAGATGTCCTTGATTTTTTAAGGCGTCTCTATAATTGTTTTCCGGATAGAGGTTTTTACCCATACTCATAGATTTCATCTAGTTTGATAAAACATAGAATAAAATCCAAAATAATAGATTTTTCCATTTTCACCACTTTTCTTTGAAGTTGATCACTTTTTAATATGAGATGAAAAAGAAACTTTTCCGATGCCCTAAATTCCAGATATAAGCTCAGATCTGAGGAAAAATGTGTACCTATTCAAGTGAAGCGGTGTGTGTAGGTAAACAACTGAATAACTGAAAAAGCCGCTTACTGACCTAGACTAAAGTGTGCTACTTTTATTTCAACTTTAACCAAGATACAAGAGATTATAACTCATTCAGTTAAGTAAAACATTTATAGCTTCAGAGGAAATAGGTTAGCAGCTGCGTATTCGGCGCGTACACGCTTTGATTTTATCTATTCGCGCGTTCACATATGCCTCTTTACAAATGGACCNAGGCGTCTCTATAATTGTTTTCCGGATAGAGGTTTTTACCCATACTCATAGATTTCATCTAGTTTGATAAAACATAGAATAAAATCCAAAATAATAGATTTTTCCATTTTCACCACTTTTCTTTGAAGTTGATCACTTTTTAATATGAGATGAAAAAGAAACTTTTCCGATGCCCTAAATTCCAGATATAAGCTCAGATCTGAGGAAAAATGTGTACCTATTCAAGTGAAGCGGTGTGTGTAGGTAAACAACTGAATAACTGAAAAAGCCGCTTACTGACCTAGACTAAAGTGTGCTACTTTTATTTCAACTTTAACCAAGATACAAGAGATTATAACTCACTCAGTTAAGTAAAACATTTATAGCTTCAGAGGAAATAGGTTAGCAGCTGCGTATTGGCGCGTACACGCTTTGATTTTATCTATTCGCGCGTTCACATATGCCTCTTTACAAATGGACTATTTGATAAATTACGCTACACTATCCATTCTGTTCGTTGAAATGAAATGAATTGAAAACATTTAATTAGAAGACAATTAAAAAGAGGAATGAGAAAAAATATAAATAGTTAAATCCAACACCATTTTAACATTTCTTTGCGCCCTTTCTCACCTACACCGCCTTGAACAGCCGCTGCCCTGCTCACAACACTAACTTCGTAGCCTTTTGACTAATGGAACCCCTTCTTTAACTCTCTCTCTCTCTCTCACCCACTCACTCCGTTTTTTCTTCATTTCCCATCTCCAGCTAATTATAATTCAATGCGAACGAAATCTATTTATTATTCAATTTATGCAAACCTTTGTTTGTATTTCTTTATATCCTTCAATGTAATTTGCTTTGTTTCATTATCTATTTGTTCGGCTATTTGTTTCAACGACACAGCGACTGGCTAACCGACCGCTCGCCCGTCTGCCCGTTTTGTATATCTGTATGTATGTATGTAATTATTGTCAAATCTTGGTAATTTATGACTTTAACACGACGCTGGCCCATAATAAATTTTCCATTTTTCCATTTGCAAACCAATTCGCGAAGGAGCTTGGAGAATTTTTGTGCATTATCAGTGCCGTTTTGTAGGAAACAACTGANTAACACGACGCTGGCACATAATAAATTTTCCATTTTTCCATTTGCAAACCGATTCGCGAAGGAGCTTCGAGAATTTTTGTGCATTATCAGTGCCGTTACGTAGGAAACAACTGCGGCTGTGAATAGCCGGTGGGACTAAGAAAAATCAGTTACGACTTTAATGGAGCATGTAGAAGGAGAGGAAAGCAGACAGAAGATACTGTAGTCAGCACTGAAAGCAAAGCAATGGTAGGTGAAATGAAATTTTTGACAGCATAAAATTGTAACAAATCAATTGGAAAATAGAAAGGATTTGATAGAGTAGGAAGATAGTCAAATTACGCGAGTATTTTTAGTATTCGGAAAATTTATGATATTTGAGATGAAGAATGTTAAATTGAAATTAAAAAACACTCCCATAAAACATTCATAAATAAATCTCTTGCTTTATTATCAAAAACTAGTACTTTTTTCTAAAAGCTAAGAAATTAAAATTGCAAACTGAAGTACTATTACTAAGAATTTGTATCTCCTAATACACTAGTGTGGTCCAAAAATTTAAATTAAAAAAATATTGAAATTAAAAATTATTTATAAGTAGGTGGCTCAAAGCGCTCAAGTTTTCCATGCATCATATAGGGGAAACAATTTTTCGTACAAATGGTATAGAATTCTTGCAGATCAATATTTTTTGAACGAAAAATTTTGTTTCTCTGTTTATATTTTATACTTTTGTGATATAGAGCAATCCTAAAGGGTGAGAGCATGAAAAATCGGGCTTTATCTTTTCACGTGCATTTTGGACCACGCTAATGTACACTCACGGCGAGAAATTGTTGACGCAGAGAATTTTTCACAATACGCGCAACAATTTTTATTGTAATTTTTTCCTTTTTTTATAAAAATAACACAGTTCAAACTACAACAAAAATCGTAAAAATATAATTTCCTATCTTTGTGTAAATCTGAGCAAAATTTAATACATTTTCACCGCAAATTTCCAAATTTGTTATCAGACTTTTTAGATTTTTTTAAGCTTGCAGTTTTGTAGCCCATTTTAGTATAATAGAATGCAAGTTTTAAGCTAGGACACAAGGATGATTTTTGGCAATTTTTGTATGCATTTTTGCAAAAATTTCAAAAGTATTTTGTATGGAAAAAATACAAAGCACATTCAAAAAAGAAAAAATCAGAAAAATCATCGCGATTTTTTATCAACTTAAAACTTGCATTTTTCATCCTAAATTTACTTAACAGCATACTCTAAAAAATCTGATTATGAAGTTAAAAATTTGCATGACGATTACACACAGAGTTTGGAAATTTAATTTGTATTTTTTTGTTGTAAAGAATAAGCGGAAAAATAAATATAAAAATTTTGGGATATACGTATTGTGAAAAATTCTCTGGGCCAATACTTGTTGTCGTGAATGAATGTATGTACATATGTATATTTTATAGAATAATGTATGAGTGAATAGATGTTTTAAGCTTGTCTAATTTCGCTTATTTTTATTGCCAAATTTTCACTTTTTATAGAGGCTTTTTTCTTAACATTTAAGTTATCAAGTATTTTTCACATTTAATTTATATCGTTATTATTTTATTCCTTCTGTCTTTAACGTTTTCTTATTGCAAGTTTAAAAAGTAATTTTTTCGTTCATTTTACCTTTAGATTTCCTCTTCGTTTCTCTACCTTTTTCACTCCCTTTTTCTTTTGCTGTTTTTTTATTTCTCCCCGCTTTTTTCTTCTGCGTTCCTCTCCTGAAGGCCTTCCCTCTACTAAGCTTTTTCTATCTCAATACTGTCATTCCTATTTTATTACGGGGTTTCCCATTATTTTTTTGTCTCTCTTTATCTTTCGTGGTCTTTATTTTCACCTTTTATCTTTTTCTCCACTTTTTTTCTCATATCTCTTCACCCCACTTCGTTTTCTTTTACTTTCTCCCTGTGTCTCTATAATTATTTCCTATTCTATTTTCACTCTCTACCTCTTCGCCTCCCTCTTTTTCGTACTTTATTTTCTCTCTCTCCCTCACTATCTTTCCCCATTTCTGCTTACTCTTTCAATTTTTAATTTTTTTATTTTCTCATTCCCTCATACTCTCTACCTTTATATCTTCATTTTCATTTTTACTACTCGTCTCTATTTCGGTTTTGCCATTCTATGTCCCTATCTCGCTCTTTTATTAATTCTTTTTTATGTTCTCCTTTCGTCTCAGCTTTTGTTCGGGTATTTCTGCATTCTTCATTATCTTCCTTACTTTCCAGTTTATTATTTTTCTTTTTCTTGCGCGATTTTATTCTTCCTTTTCAAATTTTTGTCTATCCTTAATTTGTTTTTTTTTTTAGTTTTTTCTCATCACCTTTATTTATGTCCTCTTATTTATATCAACTATGGATCTCTTTTTCATTTTCAAGTTTTTTTTCATTCATTATTTGATTATTTTTCTCAGTATTATTCTCTCTAACGATCTTGTCCACTAATTCCATTTTTCCTTCTACCCCTTCCCCTTTTGAAATAAGTTTCGTTCTGTTTTTCTTTATTTATATTTGATATTCTTTCTCCCTCTTATTTTCGGGTTTGTTTTTCATTTTATTTTCTTTTTAACCCTTCTTCCACATCGGCTCTTGGCTCCACCAGATTTAACCAGAAAACTATTTTTTAAGCTCCACTTACTCTTCTTTTAGTCTCATTCCCATTTTTCATCTTCCAACTAAATATTTTCTGCTCTCCTCTGCCTCCACGGCATCTTTAGTCTTGCGCTCGCTCAGATCTTACCAAGATTTATACACAATTTATGCGCAAAATTTCTCCCTTGACATTTGACCCGACCGGCGTATACAGAGAGCCATAATGGGCCACTGCCGCGCTTTCTTAAGTATTTTTGTTGTTCTTATTACTCCAACGAATGCTGTTGTGCACAGATTTTATGAGAAATCACATAACTTTTTTTATGCGATATTTTTTTTTTGTTGCAAAACTTTTCTACGGTTGGTGGCTGGTAGTCAGCAAACGCTCAATTTAATGATCCTCAATAAACTTACATATCGACGGCAATGCAACTGCCGAGCGGCAAAAACTACAATGAAAATATGTATGTATGTATGTATGTAGTAATGAGGAACAAAAACGAAGCAGCGTTCAAATAATATCCTCGGCGACGCGTTGACATGACGAGGGACTTGTTTTTATGCTGCTATCAGTCATTGCGGTGAAATCTTTTTTTTTTGTTGTTCGAATTTTGTTGAATTCTTTCGGGCTCAATTTCAAATAGCGGAAAATTTCGACCTTCTATCCAAGTTTGACTCCTTAACACTTTTAGGATATTTTTTTGAGCAATTTGTTGTTAAAATAGTGGAATAAAATGCGCCTAAAATTTTGCCAGATTTTCGTTTTTCTTATTATTTTCTGTTCATATACATTCTATATACATCTACGAAAATCATCGTTGTCATTTTTTTGCTCTACCCATTCAATTGTTATTATTATCTGTCATTAGCCTTCATATGACACCCTCTTGCGCCTATTTGTATGCAACGGACGATTTTTCAAATTTATTTGTGTATTTACGTATGTATGTATGTAGGCATCTGTGTAATCCAGCAATGATTGTTTTCTTCGATTACTTTCAGCTTCAATTGGCAAGCTTTTCGTACATTTTATGATTGCTACTTTTGAAACTCATTTTCTGTCGCTTTTTTATCTAAAACTTCGGTGCTTCATTTTCGTACTTTTTTCAATGCATTTGCCATGTTTTTCATTTATATTTAGGTTTTCGCTCCTCAACAGCTCCCCTTTCCATTTGCTCCCCGAAGCATTTAACGATTTATTGCCTACAATAAAATGTTCGTTGTAAAAATTTGACGCTTGACTGCGGGGCATAAATACTCAGTTAAGTGCTGATGAAGACACACAAACGTGCTGCACACACATCGTCACATTAACAGACAGTCGCGTTTGAAAAATAGCGTAAATTGTTGAGTTGAAATCAATTTTCAATTTCTTGATTTGCTATTTATTTGCGGTTGGGAGATGAGACAGCAAGCAAATACACAAAAAACTTTCCACATAGCAATAAATATTTTATTATTAAAATGTAGGGATTTTCTTTTTTTGTTTGGTTTTACAATAAATTTTATGGTCACTGATGGCCGAAATATTTTCTTAAAAATAAGCCTTTCTTATGTAAGTAAAAAATTAAGTTTACATCTAAATTTGTAAAATGAATTTTATTCTCAAAAAAACCTCGAAACCCCCACCTCAAAAGTTAGACGTAAACTGCATGCATTGAATCGCCGTTCCACGTTCCACCAAAAGCAATTTCGCGTTCAACTTAGAATTAGATTTAGAGCTCGCGAAGTTAACAAATCTACTCTGCGTCCACACAATACCCTACTCTACTACAAACTTTCACTTTTCTGTGTCCTTTGAAGTTTGCATAAACAAAAGCCATAGGCTTTGACTAAGACACGCCCACTACGGGTCTTCGTAACCGAAACGGTCCAGATATATATCTTGCCATATCGTCTTTGGGAAATTTCTATGTGCTACAACAGCCTTAGACTAGGAACGCATCTGAAGAACTATAGGGGTATTCTCTGAGTCTTGCAAAGCCCTTGCATGGTGCACAGATTGCACGGATTGCACGGTAAAAACCGGTTTTCGTATGGGACAGCTTTGCAAACCGTGCAATCCGTGCACCGTGCAAGGGCTTTGCAAGACTCAGAGAATACCCCTTAAATATTTCTATGTGCAAAAAACATGCAAAGTGTGCATGAAAATGCCCAACTATATATTCAGTTTTTAAATATTAAAAAAAAATTTTTCCAGAAATTCATGTTCGGTTTCTAGGTGATCAAAAAATGATGTCCAGCTTTTAAGTGAACCAAGACTGATGTTCAATTTTAAGAGACCAGAAATTCATGTTCCATTTTTAAATTTCCAAAATAATATGACCAATTTTTGAGTGACAAAAAATTTATGTACATATTTTTAATGAAAAAAAAATATATGTCCAGCGCTTTAATGACCAAAAGTTTATGTATGGCTTTAAATGAGCCAAAAAATTATACCCTGCTTTTGTATGTATTATCAGAAATTTTTGTCCAGTTTTAAATTATTAAAGGTAAATAAATTATGACCAATTTTTAAGGGACCAAAAAATATGTCCAGTTTTTAAGTGATCACAAAATTTATGACCAGCCTCTTAATGACAAAAAATTGATGAGCTGTGTTTTAATGATCAAAATTTATGTTCGCTTTTAAATGAACCAAAAAACCACCCTGGAAATGTATGTCTAGTTATTAATTTATCAAAAAATTATTTCCTATTTCTTTTTTTAATTATGTCCAGTTTTTAAGTGGCCATAAAAATTTATGATGATCTTCTTAACGACCGCAAGTAAAACTCCTGCGTTTTAATGTCCACAAATTTATATTATGTTTTAAGTGCATAGAAAAATTGGTTCAAATTTTAAATGGCCAAAAAAAGTGTAGTTTGTAAGTGACCAAAAAATTCCGCCCAGTGTTTAAATGACAAAAACCATTTGTCCATTTGTTAAGTGACAAAAAATAAGTTTTGAGTGACCAAAAACATACGTCCAGTTTTTAAGACAAAAAAAAAATGCTTCACTTTTTCTAACCAGTGGAAACCGACAACTAATTTACATATTTTGAACTCCCCTAAGCAGAAAAAATTTTGTAATTTCTTAAGCAAGGACAGTTAGAGCCATCATTTGCAAATAAATATTTTATGCAACAACCTTTAGGATTTGAAAAGAAAAGTACTAGATAATTTCACCAATAAAACAATATCGAAATAAAAAAGTAAAAAACTATACAAAAAATTAATAGTCTACTCAGCGCAGCCAGCAAAGCACAAATTGATATCAATTAAGCTAAAAATGCAATCTCAGCAAATTCGTGTCGCCTTTGTCTACACCGTTGTTGCGCTACTCACCTACTCACCTATACTCATTTACCTACCCAGCTACTCAGGCACGTTTTGACTTTGTTTTCGTCGTCATCGTCGGTCGGCCGTTGTCGGTTGCTACACATGAACCAAATAAGCAACAAACAGCCAACCACTTTGCTCTGACGCTCGCCATGGCATGTGAAAGTGATTTTGTTTGCTTTTATATAATTCTTTTCTTTCTTTTTATTTGACCTACGGCCACTCAGTATTATGGCACAATGTTTTTATTTTGCTGATTATTTTGTTACTAAGTTGCAGCAGCAGCATCGCATAAAGCACGGGGCGGATAATTTTCTATTAAGCACATGATAAGCCGTACAAGCGCAGGAGCTAAATAGTTGGTAGGAGGTAAGCTTGTGACCATAAATAAGTAATCAGGGTATTAGCACAGCAGAGCGGCTTAACCAAAAGAGGGTGGATATATAGAGAGTGTGATGTAGAATACAAGGCTGCCAAGTAGATAAATATGTATGTAAAGCAAGAAATAAAAATGCACGAAAAAAAAGAGTACGTAATCGATTCATAGGCAATTAAAGAGATTTACAATAGTTGAGTTTTTTTTTTTTTAGTGCAGATTCAAAATACTCTATGAGAATTTTGTCTGAGCTCAATGCTAGCAACACACAATGAGGGGTTTTAATATATCACACAATTTTTTTTCTTTTTCAATATCTACTTAAAACTCGTCCAAAATTACTCATACGCCATAGTGCACACCTCCGCCAAATACATAACTTTTGAGCATCCGCATCAGTGATGCTAGAGTGTGCCATGTCGCATTAATAGCACTTTCCATTAAATATTCTTAGAACTCCACCGCTTTTGAATAGAGGTCATTCGGCAGTAAATTGGGTTTTAACCAGATTTCAAAGGCAAGGCAATTAAACCAACCACACGAAAGGCATAATTCCGGCGAATTTCCACAATTTAAGTGGAAAAATGCAGTAGGTGCGAAGCTAAATTCCAATTGTTACTAGTTACATGAAATCACGAATTAGCGGGTCTGCTAAAATAATGGTAGGCGATGGGAATAATTCAAATTTCCTTTAAAAAAATACGCTTCACAATTTTTTGTTAGAGTTAGCAAATCAAATATTTTTTAAAGCTGCGAATTGGAGGATTACATATTCAGAGGTTTTGTAGGGCTTTGGGAAATATAAAGAGGTTATCATTTAGAAAACCTAGAAGGAAAATTACCGAAAATTTATCGATTAAATTGATAACGATGGCGTGGGTTTAAAAGAGAGAAAAAAGTTATCTATTTATTTATCGACGATATGTTTCGATATACTTAAGAGTATGCTTTTCGAAATTGCTATCAACGACCTAAGTTGGTCTTTTATGACATGTAATCGATATTACATCACGAAAACGAATGAAAAATAATCAATTTATATATCGAATAAAAAATATTATTTTCAATCAATTTAGCAATATAAATAGCTATCGAAAGCTCTATCAACGACCCATAATTGTCACATATAATAGTATACTACGTTATTAATATTTGATGTCTTTATCGATGCATCTATCGAATTGATATATATGTATGTATGTTTTTACTGGTATATTTACATATCTATATCGGTATTTAAATCGTTATTTTATACACTACTAATATGCATTTCTAAAGGCTTATCGATATTCAATATATTTTTAAGGTTATAACCCCCCTATTTTGATTGCCAGTACGATAGGTATTTGCTATTAGAAGGCAAATAATGACAGTAGATTATGTAAATTAAATGAATAAAGAATAAATTAAAGAATATTCTTATCGACTGAAGTAATCGATATTTTCATAGGACAGTGTACTGTTTGACTGAAAAATAACCGATAGTATTATCGATAAATGTATCGAAAAATGTATGTTGTTATTGGCGCATATCGCTGTTAAGGCCGGTTGTTCAATTTCTGGTTATGACGACTTTCCAGTTAAACATCATTATCGATAAAGCAGTCGTTGTATTTAAACGGAGCTTTTACCTCCGATTTCTGTTAACCTGGCATTGAATAATCGCTGCTATTATCAATTTGCCGTACGAAAATTGTCCGAATATTTTTCTATCGATACATGCATTTACTTTTACAAATACATATCGTTATCGGTTAGTTTATCGATACATTCATTTGCAGCAATCGTTTTCAAAACCATAATTTTCCCAACGTATTTAAGGCATTTAATCTCCTTCCGTCCCAAACTTTCTCCATCCAAATAATTAAGGCATTAATCTGACCCTACGCTAACCACTCAACATCCCTCCCTCCCCTTCTTCTCCCGCCTCCCCACACTTAAAAGCAAATTAAGCACTCGTAAGATCATCCGCCGACTACTCTGACGTACGAGTAACAAATTAATAGATAAACCTGCCGGTGCGTGTGCCTCCGAGCGCTAATAATAGGAATACATATTTCCTACGCGCAATAATGCAAATCTAATCAAAGAACAAACCAAGAATGACCCAAGAAACTCATTATTAGGCGAGCATAGTGACTCATATATGTACCTACACATGAATATAAGATAAATAGATTTGCTTGAGGTTATGTGTACTCACCTATTGTTGTAATTAATGTTAATGAATATAGAAACGCCGATGCGTAAGTCCACTTGTGTGTAGGTGGATTCATTTGTTCGCCGGGTGGATAAAGTTTCGATTGACGTACGGCGCGCAGTAGGGTCTCCTGCAAAGTAAAGCGTAAAAGAGGAAAGAGAGAGAGTGAGCAAAGGAGACCAGTTTAGTAAGTGAAAAGCTAAGCAAATGCGTATGAGCCAAAATTTTTTGTAGATATTTATGCAACAACAAATGAATAATTCAATGTGTACATACATATGTCTGTATGTATTTAGAGACAATGAACGTTGAATATTTCTACTTTCTTTGTTTTTCTGAAATGAGAGTGAAAATGAAATGAAAATGGAAATGAGTTGCCAGTGCGTGTGTCAACGCACAGATACTTAGCGTCGGTGCAAATGCTGGAACGCGCGCTGCATTCTAACATACGGTACGTACAATAACAACACCAACACCAAACAAACATCAATGGACACGTGCGATAGCAATCACAAAGCAAACACCATTGATGAGCGTATGAATGGCAGCAGCCGCCACCACAGCAGCCAGTCGAGTAGAAACAATGAGGTATAGTGCCAAAGCAAATGTGTGCGATTGTGTGTGCATTAGGGATGTTAATTTTTTCGCTTTTTACGATCCCGGGATTTTCGGGATGTCGTTAGCACAAAAATAAATAATAAATAAATGGGTTTGAAACCTACTTTTTTATTTAAAGTGGCGTTTTTATTTTTTTTTCTCTGACATCGGGATTTATTTTAAAGATCTTTGTAATTCCAAAGATATGATTCATTTCAAAAATTCAACGGAATGTAGAATAAAAATAAAGGTACCAAATGAACGAGGAAATTTCTTTAGAATTTAAAAAAATTAAAATTTTTTGGATTCACAAGGACGAATAGGATCTTATCGAGTTTATAATTTTTTCAAAAACAAATATTGCGAAATTTCAAGGATAAAAGTGTAAAAAAATTGAATCTGATTAAATTCTACAGAATTATTTGCCAATAATGCTGGGATTTTTGGGACCTAAAAAAAGCCAGGATCCTGGGATTAACATTCCTAGTGTGCATTATGTAAATGTATGCTAGGAGAGTAAGCGCGCAAGAGTACAAAAAGTAGTGTGAATGAGAAAAGATATGTATGTTTGTGCAGCCATTAAATAAATTACAAAGCATAACAAGCAAGTCATGACTGGCATACATACATATGTATAACGGTGCATACACGTGAAAGTGAGTGTGTGTGTGAAATAATTTTTTTCTATATTTATTTTATTTTTTGCTACTGCTGGACACTCGAGCAAATGACGACTATGACCAGTAATGGGCCAGCCGTTTCACCAACAACAACAAAATCGACACTCTTGCTCTTGTAAGTTTGCTTTTAAATATACATACATATGCACACATGTACATAGCTCAATGATAAACTCAAAAGCGGTGTGGAGCAGAATTAAGGCGTGGTCCGCAATAGTCCTCCAGGAGCTAAGAGCGAAAGAACGACAGCGCAGTAGCGAAAAGAGAAGACTGAACGAGAGATAAGCCAGGAAGGCGTGTGTGAAGAGCCAATTGGCAAAGCTGCGCCTTGCGACGTAATACCTAACGGCGGTCCCGCAAGGCGAAACACAAGGCTTCAGACGTCGGAGTTAAGGGTTTAGTACGTAGGCGCGCTGTCTCGCAAGTCCTGAATTATGTGATAACATAGTCTGGGCGTGGTCCCGAATGAGGTGCACCCTTAGCGGACAGGATGACGAATCGTGCATAACATCTTTGGAAGATTCCCCCTCCGTTGAAAAAAAAAAAAAAAACATAGCTCAATGTGTGCCTGGATTTATATGTATGTACATATGTAAAGCATATGCTACTTGGTGCTTGAGCTCACCTCGATTTCAGTTCATCGATTTTATGTTCATGTCTTTATATTTTGCTATTCATTTGCGTACGCTGCCGACACTTACCTGAAAATGTTGCACCTCCTGTGCTGCCAGACGTGTCCAATTCTCCTTATATAAAATATTCAAATCTTCGGTAATGGACCACAAGCGATCAACGGTGCTGAAATGAGAGTGCAAAAGGACAAAGATTAGAATGGTGAGAAAGAAATTACTTCGTTGAATGAATAGTTACCAAAAGAAGGTGTGTGAAATGTGATGGCAAATAAAATACTTGGCTGTCAGAGAAAAGAAGGAACTGGGCAGGGAATTTATTTGGTGAAAGTTGTCAGCTAAATATTTAGACCAAATGGGCCCTAGAGCGTCTAAGAAGTGCATATTTAAGAACCATATATGTATGTGTATAACACAAATTAGATAAATAGGGTTATCTACCACCTGCTTAAAAGATCCAATTAACCACTCGCGCTGGGTATATCAAATACAAACGAGCGGTATTTTAAGAATTTGTAATACAAGTATATTTTTAACACAGGGTTGCCATCTCACAAAAAATAAATGATTAACTTAACAGTTTAGAAGATTCTATAAGAGCAACCAAATGCAGAGTGTGAGCATAGTTGCCAACTGTATAAAATTTTAAATTAGTCAAATGTTTTAAGTATGCTTTGTATTACAGAACTATAATCAGATGCATGCCAAACATAGAAATGGTTATTAAAAATATTAAAAAAAAAACTATTTTGAAAAGGGCTGCCAGCTATCAAAAAATAAAAAATAAAATTGTTGTACTATCTAGTAAGTAAAAAATTTTTGAACATATGGTGTATGGAAAAACTGCTATATGGAAAAAAACACCATCAACAAAAAAAAGCTTGCCAAAAACAACTTCAAACTTGTAACTTGCTATGAAACTGCATACCAAAATGTTTTTTTTAAATTCGGATAAAAACAATTTTAACTTTGATGCAGAGTTGCCAGAAAGATAAAATTGTAATTAATGTTAAATGTCGCTGTCTAATAAACATCTTGTCAGAATTACATATTTGGTTTAAATATATTTTATGTCGAGTTGCCATCTGACATACAGAAAAATATGTGCATAAAATAAACGACATGTTTAACATAAAACAATGCGACTTTCCAACGAAAGCTATGTAAAATTTATTTTATTAAAAAATTATTTTTTTGCGCAGAGTTGCCACATAACAAAAATTAAATGAATAGAACAACCCATTTGAAGTATTTCAAATTCTACAATGTGACTTTTGCATTTAAAATAATTAGTAAGTAGAGTTGCCAGCTAACAAAAATTAAAATAGAGAAAATAAATTAAAAGAGTAAAATAATCGCACATAAGGTGGTTTCAGGGACATAAGCTGTATAAATAAAGTTTGCAAATTTAGACTGAGCTTAAAGTGTTACGTTACACATATTCCAATGTACCAAGTTCCAAAAATTTTTAATTTTACAAATTTTATTTCTGGTAAATTTTTCGCGTACGTAAACTATCTGTTAAAATCCGCTATTAGTTAAGAACAGATCTTTCACCAGGGTTGCCACTTAAGCCAAAAGTTTACTTATTTATTTATTTTTTTTTTTTAAAGCTTAAAATAGTATCAAGGCCGCTAGTGTATGTATATGTATGCGTATGTTAATATGTATAAATTATAAATTTTCGCAATACTGGACAAAAATTTATGATAAATTATAAATTGAACTTAAGTTTTTGAATGTTGACAATTTTTAATAAATTTATGGTCCTTTAAAAATTTGGCTTACATTTTAGTCAACGAAACGCTAGATAGATATAATTTTTTGGGCATTAAAAAATGGGCATTAATTTCTTGACATTTACACTTAGGTATGAAGTTGGCTTTTACATATGGGAAAAATCTAACGGTAAAAATGGAAAACGATTTTCAATTTTAATAAGTGAACATATATTCAAAGTATGAAGAAGTTTTCTGCCCAATTTGTACCTTTTAGTAGGCATCTACTTTTTATAGTCTATATGTTTAAACCATTATTTATTCACTTTTTAAATAAAAAAAAATATGTTCAGCTTTTAGGTCCTGTTTTTGAATGACCCAGGTTATGTCTAGATTTTGAATGACCAAAAATGTATCTCCAGTTTTTAAATAACTAAATATATGTGAATCATTTAAATGATCAAAAAAGTATGTCCATAATTTATTCTAAAACGATGCAAATATGAAATCATCCGCCTCTTGTTCACTGAAAAATATGCTTTTGACTGTTGGTGGAGTGCAGTCGTCCCTCCGAACCGGTCACCGCTTACTCAGCATGCTAGGCTATCGACTATAGTGAAACAAAAAGCGTACACATTTTAAATGCAAATGCCACAAAGTGTAGACATTTTATGCCAAAAACAGAAAATTACTGCAGGTGTCGATGGCAGCACGTTTTGGTGCCAATTTTTATGCAAACCACCAAATTAAACCATAAAACTAAAAGGTTACTGCGAAATGAAAAACCCTCAGAAAAAAGTGCAGTAAAATGCAGTAAAACGTGCAAAGAGCACCAAATATGCAGGGACACTCGCACACTCAGAGCACAGAAAACAATTGTCATGAAATTAAAATCAATTCGCATAAAAAGTTACAAACAATCCAAAAGTGAAGCGAAAAATATTATACAGGAAAAAGAAATTTCAGCAGCAAAAAAGACCTACATATACAAAATAAATTATCACAGCCGGCCAGGCAGACAGACAAATTTATAGGGAAACGCACACACCCACACACACACACACACACGCACAATTGCATTGTATTACTTGGCGTGCACCACTGCATGAAAATTCCACAGTAGCGGGCAGCATTTGCGTTGCACTGTTATGCAAAATGCGTAAGCGATTTTCAAATGAATGCGCACATCTATGTACACACAGGGACTCACAGACAGAGAGACAGACAGACACCACTGCTGTTGAGCTTGCACACAAACGTAAATTGTGGCCAAATCGGTCACCAGGTGTGTAGGCAGACGTGCGGCCGAGCGGTGGAGCGGGCGGTTAGTGAAAGGATTGACCAACACACCGCTCGCCAACCGCCAAGCGGCAACAAGGACACAACGGCTGGCGCTCATTAATATGCAACGCTGGCTGCTTGCTGCCCTGCTCGAGTGTATGGAAATTTGTGTTCGGTTTGTTGTAATTTTCAATTTTGTTAGTGTTGCAGTTGTTGTTGCGCTCTCGATGTGTTTTTATTTTTATTTAGTTGCAAAACGTGCTTACTTAAATATTTTTGTTGGCGCTTTTCGGTCGTTTGGAAATTTTGGGTGATTTTATCGTATTTGGTATTTTATTTTTTTTTTCTGCTGGCATTTCAAAGCTTCTTTGTTATTCTAACTAAATTTATTTCTTATGCGAAGTGCAATTCTTTTTAACATTCATTTAGTGTTTAAATTCACTATTCACTGCATTGTATATTGTTTCTTTTTGGGATTGTTTGCTTAAGAAATTGTCGGTTTTTATTTTATCGAAAACGTAGAAACCAATGAGGCATAAAATTCAATAATAAAAACAAATAGTACACTCAACACAACTGAAAACAGCAGACAGTTTTTATTTTTTCGTTAAATTTTATTAATTGTTCTGCACATAGTTGCTTTTGAAGGAATTTATTGCAAATGAGTGTACGTGGCGGATACGTAACCACATCAAAAGCACTTTGATAGCACCTACATATATATACTTTTGGCTTTTCTGCGGGTTATAAATTTAATCAAAAAATTCTAATTTATTAGGTTCAAAAAAATATTCGCTTGTAACAAAAATGAGGAAAAACAAAAATAAAATAGGAAAAAGTTAAAAATACATTAATAGAATGCAAAATTAAAAAAAAAAAAAAAACGAAGATAAAAAAGGAAAACTTGGACAAAACAAACTAGAAGCTTAGAAAAAATATATTAAAAATAGTTGGGAAACAATTAAACTTAAAAACTTACATATAATTAAAACACTTTTAAAATAAAAATTTAAACAAACTTTTTACAAAAAAAAAAAAACTGAAAAAATTTAAAATCAAGAAAATCAGAAAACTAAAAATCGTCAAAATTATAATAAAATTACGGAAACCAATCAATTAAAAATTTAGAAGTTTTAAACGAAAATTAAAAAAAACCCCATGTTTTCCGGCTATCGTGCCCGCTTTTTATTGGGTAGTTTAGACTTTTAATGCCAAATGAAATATGTATATGTATTAAAAAAATGCAAGATTTGAAAAAGAAATAAAGAAAAGTATAAAATTGGAAAGCTTGGAGAAACATAAATAAAACCTCGGAAGAAAAAAAAAACAAATTAAAACAATTTGGGAAACAATTAAACGTCATACTTTTGAAAAAATAATAATAATAATTAACAAATTGGAAAAAAATTAAAAGTTAAGAAAATAAGGAATTTCAAAATTATGAGAATTAAAAAAAAAAATTAAATACGGAAACTAACAAATTTAAAAAAAAAATTATTTAAAATTTAAAATAGAAAATTAAAAGAGCTACATTTTCGGGCTCTTGTATTACCTCACCTTTTGTTGGGTAGTTTATGACTTCTAACGCCAAATGAAATAAGGAGAATTTTAATTATTTTCATTTTTTTAAGAATATATCGCAATTTGTGGATACTCTTTGGGATTTTTTCAAATATTTCGGATATTTCCGTTCTTTATGGTTCTCTAGTTTTTTTTTTGGGCTTTTTTGAATTTTTAGTATAGACTTTGTTTTGCTT
>NW_016161857.1:9983-47808 GCF_001687245.7 Rhagoletis zephyria | reverse complement strand
ATACTCAATTGAAATTTTTTTACCAACTTCTCATATACTTAGGAAAAAAATTCAAAAAACATTCGATTTTATACTCAATTGAAATTTTTTTACCAACTTCTCATATACTTAGGAAAAAAATTCAAAAAACATTCGATTTTATACTCAATTGAAATTTTTTTACCAACTTCTCATATACTTAGGAAAAAATTCAAAAAACATTCGATTTTAATTTTATAAACAAATTACTGTACCTTTGATTGACTAATAGTTTTTTAACAAAAAAAAATAACCAACTTCAAAAAAATATAGTAAAAATAACTGAAAAGCAAAAAATACATTTTTAAAACTTAAGTATCAACTCAAGAATTATTAAACTATTTATCTTTTTCTTAAAATTACAATACATACAGTACATATTATATATTCAACTTATCTAGTTTCTCTTAGACATATGTATACAAAGTAATACTCATTTTAGTTAACACATTTACATTCAATCTCTAACTCTATTCAAAACATAATCTGTGATTTATTTTGGAACTAATTTCCGTCATCCCTTGTCCAGCTTGGGTTGCAGACAAACCGGTTTCGGCGTTGTGCCATCTTCAGTGTAATTTTTCGTTCTTTAATTTAGGTTCATTTATCTTAGGTAATGTGATTTTCGTCGATGATTAATTACTAGATATGCCATGGTGTCCTTTTTTTTTTAAAAGGTAATAGGTTCATCTTCGCTGTCTCGATATTAACATTTTTTGCCTGGAGGTAGGTAAAAGTCGGTGATTTTTGCCGTGGTGGAAGTTATTGGTGAGTTCGGAGTGTCCATGCCTGTTGTTTTGTTGTCATTTTTCTTTCCGAACCGCTATTTGTTTGTTCGTTTATTATTTTGCCGTCGTTGGTTTTTAGTTTCTATATTTCCATATTTTCTAGTTTCGCTTTCTTTCTTATTGGCGTCGGTGAACATTTGTTGTTAAACATGCAGTTAGCGATATTTGACTCTGGCGAAACTTTGTTAGTTTATACGTTGACTTTCCAGTATAGGTTAGTACTGCACAATTTTTGTCATTGTTTTCTTCTTTGTTTGGCTTTTTGTTTTTGTGCTCCCTTCGGATTTCCTCTACCAGATCTCTCTTGTATCTATTATTAGCCGCAATGGCATATATTGCGTTCAGTTCGTTTTTGTATCCTTCTTTTGTTAGTGGTATTCCCTCAATTCTAATGACCGTCTGTCTAAGGGCGGCTTTTTTATCCTGATGAGGTTGGTTCGAAGTATTATTTATTATTGTATCTTGGGCTCTTGGGCTTCCTAAAAATTTCATATTGCAGACTACTGATGCTTTTATTTATTTTAATCTTCAGCTCTAAGTAATTTAGCCTTCCATTCATTTCTGGTTCCATTGTGAATTTTATGTTGCTGTGCTGTTTGTTGAGGTATTCCAATAACTGTTCCTTCATTTTTCTTCCTGTCGGATGCGGGTTCAGCGAGTCTAAAACTCCATATATATGAATTTTCAGGTTAATTCAGTTTTCCCTACTTGACCTTCAAATGACCTCGAAACTGACGTGACGAAGGCTTACAGACCTTGTATTCGCATGCAAGGCGTCGAATAACATAGGGCAATAAAATTTAATGTTTAGTGCATATAAAGCTTTTCGAATTTTTTTCCTAAGTATATGAGAAGTTGGTAAAAAAATTCAATCGATTATAAAAATAAAACTTTTTAAAAAAACAAAGTCGAAATATTACAAACTGACCACTTTACCTTGTTGCCCAATAAGTCTTCTAATTGCTGTAAAAAAAAACAACAGAACATTCGAATGAATAGTTGCTGAAATATTGCAAAAAGTGTAAAAGCCTGCATAAAAATTTGTTTGCAAAAACTCATCGAAAAATTAAAATTAGCGCAAAAGCTTTGGTGTCAATATGGAAATGTCGGATTACGCAAATTTGTCATTTCCATCAATTATAGTTTAGAAATAAAAGTCGAATGTTTTGCATTGTAGGATTCCTCAATTCCAATATACCCGCTTTTGTAAGGTCTTTCTATTCATTTAGTTTCGAAACTATTCTAATTGTACTTCTTCAAACTTCGACTTGGCTCATTCTCATTCAAAATTCTTGTTGCAGCGGTTTTAACTTAAGACATTTTACTATACATAGTTCTAAAACAAATGCACCGGAATGAGGATATCAATATGTTTTATATTACAGGGTTTGAAGACAAATTGACTGAGAGGGGGAATACAGGATTCCATTTGATTTTCAGTTTTGCTTCAAATGATGCCTAGTGCGGTGATAACGGCAATTTGAAAATGGCTCATTCGTTGTGCTCTCTATGCAGTTATAAAACGTAATTTATATGTATAAGTCGCCACTGGGATCATTAGACCCACTAGTACTTTCTTGATTAATACTTTGAATTTTTAGATATACTGATTGATATCGATTCAACGGTCATTAAGGGCGTGCTCGAAATACTGAAATAACGGGCGAAATTTCTATTAGGTCGGCCGTAGAACGTAGGATTCTCCTATCCGATTATCTCAATGGTTCGTCTGTTCCCACACAAGCTGAAGCTGAAAATAAAATGAAATAAATGAAAGAATGAAATGAACGTCCCGCACACCGATAACACGGACCAAGGCGAATTTATAAAAGGTGATGTTGATGGCGAATTTAGATTCTCGCCGAGGTACGTCTTAATGTCAAAATGATGTGTTTGTTGTAAAATGAATTCGCCTTGTTTACAACAAACACATCATTTTGACATTCAGTAGTACCGCGGCGAAAATTTAATTCGCCATCAACACCACCTTGTATAAAATCGCCTCGACACGGACGATTCCGATAATCTGATAAGAAAATCTTATGTATGCGGTCAGCCTTAGGTTCATTACTTTTCGATTCGTTTACTAACACATATACACAGTGCGACTTGTCAATTGCACATTAGATAAGACTACATATCTTAAGTATATGGCTTTGCTTCTTTTCTCTTCTAGTAGATAATTATCAGGAAGAAGAAGAATGAGAAAATTGAGAGAATTACGTTCACAGAGAGAGAAATAACGAAATAGTAATTCGAGCAAAGCCAACGTCATGTGAAAGAGCAAAAGATATACATAGGCAGGCTCGAAATCTTAGCACCTAAAACGTATTCAGCAAAAGCACATTTAATAATGACGAGAATAGTTCCAAAATTTTAAATTGGTGGGAAAACTCAATAAAAGTTTGATCAATTCATATAGTAGGTATACAAAAAGAACAAAGATGAAGACACATCGATGATGTCCCTTGCAACAACGACACAATTCAAAATGCAAAAAATTATTTTTCGAATTTTGAATTGTCTCGTTATTGCATAGGACCGACCATCCACATATCTTCGTCATTTCTGGGGAGTTTAGTTGTCTGTTACACTAAACATATTCTTCTTATGAAATCTCCAAAAACGTAAATTTTGAATCAATTCTCTATATATATTATTAAACGTATGATATATGTATATGTATTTGCTGAAAACTTAAAATAAAGGTACAAAGTCTTTGCTATGCAAATCAAATATTTTGGAGGATTTTGAGGCTTTGTTCGAAAAAACAACGGAATCGTTCTAACCTGAATGATTTTTTAGTTGCATTCATAGAGAATCTGACGTCGGAAATCTTGCGTAGAAAACAATTTAGTATACACATACACGTATACATACATATTCAAAAAATTAGAAGCAGCTCCTTACACTCGCATACAGAGTACTAGAATCGATTTCAAGTGTTCCTTAGGTAAACCTTTTGATGATATAGATGATATTAGAGTTACCCTAATACAAGATTGCATTTGAAAGAAAAGTGTTAACAGTAGAAAAAAAAAACCCAAATTTGTTATACTGAATGTAGTCCTCCTAAATGGATGGCAAAGTTTGTTGTACGTATGTACAGACATATATGAAAAATTAAACTTTTAAGACGAAGAATAATATATATATTTATTCTTATCAAATTTTATATATCGATATCAAATTTTATTAGTTTTTGAAATGCATTTATGTATGTATGTATTTTAAAAATGATCTCACATCATTCATATGTATAAACTTTTATGATATTGAACTACAAAATACAACGTTTTGAGTACGCAACTCAGAGTACGACGCATGGTTATTGTATTCAATATACATACACATAAAGGTAATATATATATAGATACATATACTGTGTAGTAAAGGCAAAAAAAAACGCTCAAAAAGTGCAACAAACATAATTTCAACCTCAACAAATCAATAAGATTGTTTGTAGCTTGTAGCTAAAAATAGATATACATATGTATTCTAGAATATACTAATTGAAATTAGAATTACAAAATCAAATATAAATAGTCAAGACATACATACATATGCATGTATGTGGTATGTAGGTATGTAGTTTAAATTGGCATTTTGTAATGCCGAAAATTCCATTAAGCAGACGTGTCAATAAAACATGAAAATAATTTGAATTCCAAACATCCAATTGTCCGAATATTTATTCCAATGATAGTTGCGCAAAAATATATAAGGCAAGGTACGCACTGTGTAGAAAAGTGCTGAAGAATGTGTTGACTGCAAATATGTATGTATGTATTTATATTTGAAAATAAGTAGATGTGCACGCAATTGAATCCATGAATGTGATGTACGTACGCTTACTTAGTGCTTTGGTGTAAAAATGCAGCTTTTAGATATTTTGTGATGGCATTTCTATTTTTGCTACTTCATGGTATATTGATTTTTAAATTTTAGCGGTTTCGTTTGCGTTTTGACTTTCAAGGCTTAAGTAATATTTTGAAATCATCATTGGCGTTCTCCATTATATACTCGTATGCAATTTTGTCTTTCTTATCCTTAATTTCCTTCAATTTTGGATCCTTTTCGAGCAGAAATTTGCAAACTTCCAAGTGACCACGTATAGCTGCCCGATGAAGTGCTGTCTGACCATATTCATCTTGCAATTGGAGTTTGGCCTTGGCGCCCACCAATAATTTGACTACATTTAAATGACCTGCACGAAAAATAGGAAGAAATGTTTGCTATTAGTATATAAATTAGTGAATAATATTAAATATTTTATTTTTGCACACAGGGTGACCCAAAACGTTTCACTTTGTTTTGAAATTTTATATAATAAGCGATTTTGAAATTTTATATAATAAGCCATTTTTAATCAAGTATCAAGGTTTATACACGAGTCTTTAACTTAGAAGACTCAAACACAAAATCGACGTTTTTTCATTTTGATTCTTAGTTCACTTATGAATGCCAAGTAAGGAAATTAGCGTCACAAAATTTGCGATAAAGGTATAAAGTCTGAATGTACTTTAATAATAACGTGTGCGGAATGAAATACGAACTGATGCAGTAAAAAGAACCAGCTATACTTTCGGATGCAACAAATACTGTTTTTCCGCTCACTTAGATATTGTCGAAATTTACAAGAAAAACTTTTGTAGAAAATACTCATGTCCATAACGATTGATATGTTTAAGTTCTCAGGCATAAATCGGAGGGGGTTTTTTTTTTTTAAAAACTTACTGTGCCAACTTGAGTTATTATTTTTTTAGCCATTTAGACGATAAATAGTTCATAGTTATATTTAGGCAGTGCTGCCAACTATCCAGTAAAATCGAGTAAAAAAATCCAGGCTTAGATTAAAATAATTTAAAGAAATTCATTTGAAACACTACTTGAAATTAAAATTAATAATAGAATAATACATCTAGGATCGAAGTTTATAAGAAATAGAAAATAAGAATAAAGTTAATTAGCGCTGCGTAGCTTTGCGTTGACCAAGTTTAGCTGACTGAATAAAGTTCAAAGTCTGCATTAGACCTAGGTAGTCAAAGTAAATGAACTGCAAATTCCGGCAGATCTGAAAACAATTTGTTGCCACCTGCATCCGTATTAGATGGCATTAGGTGGCAGATATTTGCGTACCTGTGACCTTGTCACGGTTACACAAAAGTCACGGGTAACTGCTGTGACAACTTCCAAAGAATCACCGGGACAGACTGTTACAAAGGAACAGTTGCAATAATGTTTTTAGTAGGATTGCGTCTTCTACAATGACAGTAACAGTCACAGCTGCAGTACGAACTGTGACTGTGATAAAGTAGCAGTGGCAATCAGGGTTACCACTGAACAACTTTCTTTCCTACCAAGAGCTGGTTCAAAAATCTACCAAAATGGCTTTTTTCGTACCATTTAAGAAAACGGAGTTTGACGGCAGAAAATATTTTATACTCAAAATAAGATATCTAGGTAAACAAAAGGATCAGAATAATAGCTAGTATATAGATATTTAAGAACATATTTTGCATAGCACGCAAAAAAGTGGTGAGTGCTTTTAGTCAGACTCACGTACCGACATGTAATCCGGCCCGCTGAACCCGGTTAAAAACTTTGAGATCCTCCAATTTACTGGAAACAATAAGTTGTTTTCTTTTTAATTTTTGTTTATGATAAAAAATAACATATTCTGTAAACACGTACCTACATTTGTTATTTTAATAACCTTGTCATTGTTGAATCCCAATAAACATTGGGCTTGGTTAGCAATTCGAAAATGATTGGAAAGCTAACATTGTTTCGAGTCTCACTTTCGATAACGAATGTGCAATAGGTTAGTATTCGATTCGGGAACAAGGCCATTCTCCAGCAAAACGGAACCCTCGTTATCCAATGTATTTTCCCTTCGTCATGAATTCAAAATCCAGCCCATTATCGAATTGAAATTTTATTGTGAGAGAGCGATTGTTTTTATATTTTCCTTCGAGAATGAGCTGGACTTCACTATCTCTCTTGTTACTATGGTTTCCATTTTTTTTTTCGAACCCATCTCGAGTGTATTTCCAATATACTATGAACGTTAGAAAACTAAGGTTGGTTATGAGTTCGCTCTCAGTCCGATATGCATACTGGATATCGAAGGTCATTTTCGAACGTTCGCCAAAATGTTTCTAGGGATCTATTATCGATCGACTGCAATTCAAAGAAAAATATCTGATTTATAAACCTGCCTTTACGTCCATCAATTCAATCACTTGATATCCCTTTAGATACCCAGTGGATACAAATTTTTATAGCGTATACGGAGTTCAGAGAATCGCCGAAGGTCATTGGTGAAATTCTGCCTATGCCAGTAAGCAATGCGGTTTTTAAGATATTTGTCAAACAGTTGGACCCATCCAAGAAACAGAATGAGGGTAAAACTGATATTGTCCCAATTTGGCAAGCCTACTCACAGTGCTGACAAAGTGACACACTACAACAAACCAGAGATGTTTTCTGTTTTATGAGCAAAGAAACCTACCAAATATGGCCAACTCGCGAAGCGAAAATATGGCCAACTCCCATCTTTTTTCGCGCGTTGACAATCAGCCGGTTTAATATTTATTTTCTTTCGTCCGAATTCGAGTTTTCACGCAGAAACATAAAATTGAATTACATTGCTGATATTTTTAAAGCAAAATATATGAAATCCACAGCAATTTTGACGAGTAAAAAAGCAGCACAAAATTGTTTTCTTGGCGTTCATTGTGGCATACCTTTGCGTCTGGCGCTTTGCTAGCAAAGTTATAAATGTAACGCAAAGCCACAGAGTTTTATCTGGCATCAGCTTAAAATCTGATTAATGTTGTTTGATATTACAAATTTCACACCATTAAAAATGTCAATGTGGATGACCAAAACAAACAAGGAAAGTCAGTGATGCCAAATAAATAAATAATGCCGTTAGTTCACTCGGTAAAATATTCCTGTTTGCAACTTTTTTGTCACGGTTTTTGTCACAGTCACGGATGAAAATCATTGTGACTGCAAAGTCACAGTCACAAATAACGTTGTTCTTCAAAAGTCACGAGATCGCCCATCTCTAATGCATATAAGTTTGAACTTCTTCCCAAAATTGCATTGCATTACTTATGTATATTATTCATTTTACAAAAATGATTCTATTAAACTGAATTATTATTTTTTCTATGATATCATCACTGTAAATAAAGTGTTTAAACCGTCCTCATGCGATGCGCGTAAACATTGCCCACTGAAAAACTATCAACTTTTTTAATCGTATCGAAATTATCTGGTAACATTAAATACATATCGCACACCATCTTCAAAAGTGACACAACTCAAATTATACGTTAGTCAGAAAATGAAAAAACCAATTTCGTAGCACTTGCTAATCATATGGGCAAGGGAGACTTTACCTTGCGTTCTTTCAACAAATTATAACAAAAATTCGCTCCAGCTTTTGCTTAAAGGTAAATAAAAGTTCTGTGTACATCTTTAATGCATTATTTTAAAAATGCCAAATTTTGAGTTGTGTCACGTTTGAAGAACGTGTGCGATATGTATGTACATGTGTACCAGAGCTGGGTAAATGCAATTACATTACAATTACATTCCTCAGTAATTGTAATTAGGATTCAATTCCTTTAGTTCACTGCAAAGGAATCGATTACTTTTTCAATTCCTTGAAGTAATTTCAAATGGAATTGTTTTTTTCTTTAATTCCATTACAAGGAATTTCATATTGTAATTGGAATAAATTACGTGCTAGTAATGTAATTTCTTTTATTTCAATTCCTTTGAAAGGAATTGAAAATGTAATTTTTTTTCCAATTCCTTTGAAAGGAATTGAAAATGTAATTGATTTTTTTTCCAATTCCATTCCTCAAAGTAATTTAAAAAGTAATCGAAAAATTTATAAAAAAAAATTTTTTACTGTTGAATTGCAATAGCTTTGTTAAATTTCCTGCTAGTATTTCATACAAAAAATTATTGCACTTTCACTTAACCCTTGCAAACTTGTTTATTTATCCATCGATTTTCATCGGTAGTAGTGTTTTAACCCGCAAAACAAGCAGAGTTTGGCTAGTCTATACTAATATATATTTTGAAAGGCGTTTTTTTCTGTTCGCAAAGCTCGAGAAAGGCCGTACCGATTTTTTTGAAATTTCGGAATCTACTGCAGACTTTCCAAGGATGGTTATAGCTAAAAAAAGTTTCGATATAGAAAGGGGGCGTGGCACCTCCCATACAAACCGAATTTTTCAAACTGCATATATTTGTGGTAGAGGACTAGAACTGGGTATGGTGATATCTATATACATATATAAGACCAATTCCATACTCATGGAGAAAAATTTGCATGGTTGGAGAATGGCGTGTGGCACCTCCCATATAAACCGAACTTTTCATATTGCATATTTCTGGAAGTGTTCATGGTAGACTGTAAGCCTTTTTAAAACTCTTTAGTTAGACACCCACATGCCAACATTGCATTTACTTTATCAATTTAACTGAGTTACAATTTCCAAATAGGTGGCAGCCCCCTCAAAAATATTTCCAACAGTTATCTTTCTCAAACCTTTTTAATTTGATACCCATATTGTAATATTTTATTTATTTTATCAATGTAATTTAGTTAAATTTTCAAACAGATGGCAACCCTCCTCAAACATATTTTCGGCAGTAAGCCTTCTTAAAACTCTTTAGTTTGACACCCACATGGCAATATTTAATTTTTTTTAACAATTTGACTGAGTTTAAATTTTCAAATAGGAGGCCACCCTCGTCAAAAATACTTCCAGCAGTTATCTTTCTTAAACCTCTTTAACTTAATACCCATATTGTAATAATTCATTGATTTTAAATTAATTAAATTTTAAAATAGGTGGCAACCCACCAAATTTTTGCGATATCATTGGTTCTGGTATTATACCGAATAATAAAAAAAATATTATTCAAATCGGTTCAGCCGTTCTCGGGTTTTGATGACCGTGACATACGAACACAACATTTTTATATATATATAGATATACATAGAAGATGTCCAATGTGTGCTTTCGATTTTAATCTTTGACCACAACAAAAATTCCACATTGTATATTCGTGAATGAACTTTCAGTTTCTCGATTACTTTTACAATTCCTTTGAGTAATTGGAAAAACTAAAGTACTCTTGCAATTCCAGGTAATGGAATTGAAAAAAAATCAATTACATTTTCAATTCCTTTCAAAGGAATTGGAAAAAAAAATTACATTACTAGCACGTAATTTATTCCAATTACAATATGAAATTCCTTCTAATGGAATTAAAGAAAAACCCAATTACATTTGAAATTACTTCAAGGAATTGAAAAAGTAATCGATTCCTTTGCTGTGGACTGAAGGAATTGATTCCTAATTACAATTACTTGTAATCTGTAATTGGGAGTAATTTAATTCCTAAAGGAATCATTACGACCCAGCTCTGATGTGTACTATATTGAATAAGAACAAAAGCTAAAAATCCGTCAACGAATTTCTCAAAAAGCTGGATTTCCCGCTTTCCGCAATTTCTCATTTCCTGCCGCTAAATGGACTTCGAAAAGCCAAAATCTGGGGTAAACTTTGTACTTTATAATCATTATAATCATTATACGCTGTGATTTTGCAAATTTCAAGCAATTTACGCTTTTTCGCACTCGTGGGTCTTCCTTCTACTGTTTTCCTATTCTAAAAACCCGACATTTCCTTTGGCTCCTGTGTTTACCACAATCTTTTAAGTCTGCTTAGAAATTGTCCACATTTCATTCCGCATACGTTAGACAAATTTTATGAAAATCCAATTCTAATATAACCAAAATTTTTAATGTCCTTGTGCTAAATGGCATTGGTTTTTCACTTTTCGGACACCCCCTCTTCATGTAAACAAAAAAGTTACCCATCATAGCAGCGCGATGTAGTGCCGTAGCACCTGCTTTTGTAACAGCATCCACATCGACCTTGCCATCTTCGATTAACATTTTGCATATTTCTAAATTGCCATTGCGCGCTGCGTAATGAAGCGCTGTGTAGTCGAAGTCATCGCGGTCCATTGATTTGCCGCGACTAATGAAATTACGTACGCGCTCCGGCTCGTTGTAGATAGCTGCATTCGAAAAAAAAAGAGAAAATAATAACTGCACGTATGTAACTATTTGAAATGTGTAAATATATTTACTCTACTGGCATAAGCGCGGCTGGTTATCTGGTTATATTGTTATATTTGATTCAGTTTGCAACAATAAAGCCCAGTTTTTCAGTTCATGACTGTGGTCTAAACTTAGTTTAAACGCGCCAGCTGGCACGCCATCTGTTGAATTTAAACGCAGTTTACGTGATCCAAGTTTAAACCAGCACTGAGAAACTGGCCCTAAGATACACTGGAGAATAGTAATCTTTTAATAGGTAACCTAATAAGCAGCGAGAAAATATTGAATTTAAGCCCGTAAAGGTATTATATCCCATTTTTATGAGAAGAAAATTCAGCCCGCAAAACACTACTGTCATCTAAATTAATTGCCCGTTTCTAAACGGCTGGTCGACAGATTGCACGGAAACTTGGCTTTATTAATAAAGAAAGCATCTACTACCAATCTACAAACAACAAAATCGTAAACCTGGCCTTTACCCGGGGCATTCAAGTTCCAATAATTTTTTTGGGAGACTGCGCGATTGACGAACTATTTTTGAACACATAATTTGTTGAACGATCTTTGATAGTAACGGAACAGCTCGTTTAGTATCTAAATTATCTTCCGAAAGCTTTCCAAAGTCCGGGCTTTTGCCCATCATATGTGACCTCCAAAAAACAATAAAAAGGCCAAACGGCGTTCAGCACGCTTGCTTTGCCACTGCTTTGAAGTAATTTAATGAAAATAATAGGAAATACTCAAAAATAAGATTTTCTTTGTATTCTACAATATGCAGTAACTCTAGAATTTAGATTTTTTACCAAACCTTCTTATGTCTAAGTTTATTTTTTTGCTACTCACCAGCGTTCCAGATGCCACGATCGAATTCCATATCAGTTAAGGTTTGTTGTGCTGGCGCCGCCTGTTTATGACACTTGCAATTATCCGCATCGTGTAGATCCATTTTAGCTAAATGTTAATAATTTATTTTGCTTTCAAAGTTCTTTTAGTTTTTGTCAATTATTTCCAATGTATAGTTTGTACGTACATATGTGTGAGTATATGCAACTGTTTATAAGTTTAACTTTATGCGTTTATTGCTTTAGCTTTTAGCTCAATGATTGAGAAATTCAACACTATTTTTTTGGGGGGTTTTGGAAAACAGTTGTTTGTTTTAATTCCTAACAAAGAAAAATAATATTCTTACAATTTTCTTAAGCTTTTAGTTTTATGCATACATATGTATTTGGTAATAATATTTGCTCAATTTTCTACATATTTTTTGATTACTTTTTTTTTTCTCAACAAAGCTTTTTCATAACTACATTTGAATATAAGTATACCGCAACGATTATATTTTTTTGTTAACAATAAAATTTGCAATTTCCAAAAGTATTCAACTTTAGAAGTTCTGCTTTTGTCTTTGAAAGTGATATTTAAATCTCGCGTTGCATAGTCCAACTGATCTCCGCCTCGCCGCAACTACAAACGACTTTATAACCCAACTGCGCTAACGTGTTCACCATATCCATCGGTGTAATTGTTACCATTACACCATTTACGGCACCCTTCAAGCCATTACCGAAACGCTTCGATAGCGCTTGGATTTCCGTATCGTTGAGCCCAAAAACAGCGCATGAGCGATCGTGCAAGGAACCTTTCACTGTTACATACGTATAGTTCTCCTCGTTTTGAACGATCGGCACTGGTATGGTTACCACATTCGCCACCGAGGTCGGCACTGAGTTCGTTGAAGTCGCCGTTTGTGCGGCCACCGAGGATGTGGCTGTTGTGGTTACATAGTTCACACTGGCTGCCGCGGCACCTATACTGGTGTTGGGGTTACTGGGGGCAGGTTGTGCCTCCGCTGGGGTGGGCATTGCGGTCGGTTGCGGAGGCGGAGGCTGAGAGTCCATTATTTAAAAATTTTTTGTTTGTTTATTGGCTAAATAGATTATAGTTTGGTTGGTAGAAAATGGGGTCTAAAATTAAAATGACGAACCGAACGAAAGAATATAAAAAATGTGCAAAATTAAGGTTTTCTTTTTGTTTTTTTCGTAAAGGATTTTGTTTTTTTTTTCACTTCTCAGTCAAACACGCGCACTTTTCGAATGTGGCACAGACGCTATTAGGTATTTAATTAGATAGTTATCTTTTTATTGCACTAATTTGTTTTTGTTTACTTTTTCGCGAAACTTCGAAGTCGTGTGTTTTCTAGTTTTTTTACTGCTTACTTGCTTCTTGAATTATTCTCCCTGTATGAATTTCCGTAGACGGAGATCAGGCGCCAGATATCTGATTTCGATTTGTTGTATTTGATTACTTTAACCGCTTTCTTATTCGGGCGAATCGACCTTATGGTAGTTGCCTAGGCCTGCTGCTTCACGTCCTATATTCGAAAGATTCTCACGTACAACGGATTCTGTTTCGAGAGGCTCTGGTTCATGGAATTCTTTTCGCATCGTCCACATATACTCGTTGTAGTCCTGTTTAACGGCTGTTGATGAAGAGGCGACTACACGAAAGCCTAAAATCTAAATATATGGGCGCTTTATTTAAAAATTTCTGAAATGTTTATATATCGATGGTTCCTACAATAACGACACAACTCAAAATTCAAAAAAAAAAATGTACTACTGTTAAGTGTATCCTATTTCTAATCCTTGTCTAATACATTTCCAACCCTTACAAAGGAAACAGTAAGGATTGCTAAAATAAGTACTAAAGGTTAGACGTGGATTCGAGCAGGATTAAAGCCATGAGCCACTTAACAGTAGTAAGGGTTTTTATTTTTTGAATTTGAATTGTGTCGTTATTGCACAGGACCATCGTATATCGATGGCTGAGTGGAAGATCGACCTATATCGGCAGCCAGTTCGAAAACGCTCTATCTCAAAAAACTTTTTAAGAACGCCCTATTTCAGAATTCGTTTCAAAAACGCTCTATCTCAGCGCCGATTCAAAAACGCCCTATATCAGCATATTTTCAATACATTTGTGAAGTGAGATAGGGCGTTTTTGAACCGAATTTTGAGATAGGGTGTTTTTCAATTAAATTCTGAAATAGGGCGTTCTTGAAAAGTTTTCTTTATATTTAAAATGTTTTCAGTAATATTATTTACGTATCATATACTACCTACTGTTAAGACAACTCATTGAAATCTTCACAGGCACTTTCTATGAATGCCGAAAAAGAAGCAGACTTTCAATGAACCCAAATAATAAAAACGTGTTATTCTACTTAATTTACATATAAAATGGTTTAATTTGTACCCAACGTTGTGGAATAAGCAAGTTTGTCCACTAATTGTCACGCAAATCGCATTTTAAGAAGAAAGAACTAGAATTACCAAAGGAGAAAAGTGAAAGTTTGTATGTATGTGTGTATGTATGTACGCACATATATAAAGAAATCATCATCATTGAAAAGGACAACTTAAATTTAACATGGAGAAAAAACTTGAAATTTACATAAGCAGATTACCAAGAAAATGGTTTAGGTTTTAATTGCTATAAAACATATTTGATATGAACCTTAAATAAATGTGTACAGTACATATGATTTGTGAATTAAAGAAGCTGCTTTAAAGGAAAGCTAAGCGAAAACAGGAGCCCTTCAACTTGTGCCACTCTAGCAAAAAGGAAAGGAGAAAGGAATTCAAAGTGGAAGGCCGCTTGACTCTCATGAAGGCCGTTTGGAAGGGCTTTTAGCTCCTGAAATTTCTGCTGGATAGAGACAAAAATATCTCTCGATATTTACAGTAATATCGATAATGAGCTGGCAGGCGAGTCTGGCCAACGACTGTCATTTATGTATGTAAATAACTGAGGACCCTTTTTTGTTTGAGGAACATGCAAACTACATTTGTTTAAGATACCTGTTTGCATCACTCGAAAGGTGTTTTTCGTTCTCGTACAATTTTGTTGTTTAACATTTCTACAGGATTTACTCCGGAGAAGAGGGAAGCGACCAATTGCTAATAAAAAAAGTTAATAAGGGTTTAAATCGGCATATTTTGTGAATTTGTTGCATGCTGTCAGCTAGCTTCATAGACATTTAAAATGAATTACCAACAAAACGTTACTTTTAAGAGAGCACTTTTAAATGAGGCTGTCATCAGCGTAGCAGCGAACACCTACTTTTTGATTGTATATGTTCCTATATATATCTCAAAATCTAAACGGGTTTCTTGGTCTGATTCATACTAAACAGTACGTATAGAAAAGATTTTTTTTTTAGAAATATGTATGTAGTACTTATTTATTTACCTCAAGCGCAGATAAGATTCTACATGGATGTACCAGATATACTATTGTTGTCTCATCGCTATAACCGCCGCACGAAAATTTATTCAACTGCTCAATTTCATCCGCTGCAATGAAGAAAAATATTACATTTGAAGGATGTTCCAAAAGTACTTAAGAGCGGGTTAAAACTTTTATAAATAGTGCAGATAAATAAATTTTGTGTAATGCAGTGGCAATCCCCCGTCCATTCCATTGAGATCGTCGGTCAAAAAGTTCAACGAAAAAGTGTGTTTGATAATGAAATACTTTATTTGTTAATAACCCAAGTCGATGAAAGCAAAATTAAATTTACATTCTGTTTTAGAATATCGTGTACACAATAGAATGGGCGGATATTGTACATTAAATTATAGTCATATATCATAGGAGATTTTGCTTCGTGAAATCAGTAAAAAAAAATGCAGCACTCAAATGAACCACCATGTATGCAATGTACTATTTAATATGTATGAACACACACATCTATAATAACACACAGCAATTATAAAGTGTGTCTAGCAATAAAATAAAAAAAAATAAAAAAACCGGCGCAAGCAATGCGATACAGCAAATGTAAATAAAGTTAATAGTGATGTCATCGGAAAACGGCATGGCGTTGATGGCTACAAGGGCCTTTTTGACCAACCGCAGGACAATGGAAAAATTATAACGAGGAATTACCTCATCGCAGGAATAGATGAAAAAAAAAACGAATCGAACGACTATTCACATAAATGAGAATGAATTTACATGTCTGTATGTATGTACATATATGCATGCGTACGCCTAGTCTGCGTCCACTTATTTTTTTTATTCTATATTCACAATGTTTTCCACGATAAACATTTTTCGCTTTTTTTTTTAATTTAAATATGATTCATATTATAACAAAAATCATATAAATCCAAATTTTTAACTTTGTACGAACACGATAAAAATCAACAAAATTGCAGCAAAGTTTCCAACTTTTAATTCGCATTAAAAAAGTGCAAGTTCAAAGTGTGTTAAAATTCGCGTTGCTTTTTGATTTTTATTTTTTAATTTTGCTGACGAAGTACTTATTTTCTTCCCAAAATGAAAGTATTCTCAAAATGTTTCGCTATTAGGTACCTTTGGATTTTTCAGCAGGCTATAAGTATCGAGAATCGAAATAAAATCAGATATTACAACTGCGTAGCAGCCACACAAAGAGAATAATACGGGTACAATGGAATGGTGTCAATCTTAAGTTCATTGACGCATATCTCCGTAGGGAAGGAAAGTTTGTTACTTGCATGCGTCGAGATTATTTATGTACATATGTATATGTTTGTACATACATATGTACATCAGCAAACATATGTATTTTGTAGGAACAAGTATTAAAGTCCTAAAAAAACAAATGCAAACCGTAAATTAACACTGCGATTGTCGTTAATCGTACGTATGTATGTATTTCGCGTTATTGACTGCTAACATTTGAAAACTTGATACATATTTATGTAATTCAAAAAGCGTAGAAACCCGCATTGAAGACATGCAGACACAAATTAACAGCATTGCGTATTTAGAGTAATTTACAAATTTTTACATTTTTTACGTTGGTTTTCAGTAAATTTCGCTATTACTCACGAAATGTGTATGTATGGTCAGCTTTCAAATTAAATATTCACATAAATAGCTGGAGCGAGTGGCAATCGCACAAAATCACTAAACGACGCCAGTAAATGGAATGAAATAAAGTTGAGCAAAGCTAAAGTGAACTCTCCCCATTCAGTAAGAGTTGGCCAGCACGAGCGCTACTGCCATTGAAATGACTTTTTCATTCTCATATGCATACATCTGTATGCACCAACATACACACCCATATGTGTACATATGTACATGTGCATATATATATATATATATATACAAATGTACTTAGTTTCATACATACTATGTATACCTGTGGGCACATAAACCTTATCACTTAAGATTCTGCATTTTTTTTTTTTAATTTTCCAAGTTCATACTCTTGAATTTTAGCTTGCATATTTAACAGATATTAATGTACGTATGTATAAGGACAGGAATAAAAATACTGAGATTGAGTTCATAAAGGGAAATTTGTTTGTTTGTTAGTATAGCGAACAAGCCGATAAGTTGTGCTCAGTTTCGCTATGGACGTTTCATTTTTGTAAGTCTTGAATCATTCAACCTTTAAATGTATGTTCCCAATAAACATTGCGGTTGGTTAACAATTCGAAAATGATTGGAAAACCAATTTATTTTTTTTTCGAATGTCACCTTCGATAGCTAATGTGCAATAGAATTGTGTTCTCCAGCAAAACAAAATCTTCGTTATCCAATGCATTCGTTATGATTTCGAAATCCAGCCCATTATCGAATTGCAATTTTAATCTTTATCGACCTGCTCATGTCTGTTGGAGTCCAATAAAAAGTTTGTTAGCCTTCTCTCCTAACACAAACGCGTCACAATATTCATACTTATATTTAAGATGCTTTCAATTAAAATTGTTTAAAGAAAATGCTCCTTAGACCTATTGGGTCACAAATATATTCGTTTAAAATAAAAAGCCATTGAAATCGGCCCAGTATTTTGGAAGTTTTTCATCCCTAAAATTATTCTTTCAATTTTCTATAATGGCATACATAAATAGATCAATGAAAAGGAGTCAATTTTTGGATAGATTATTATTTCGCGCAAGTCTTAGACATTTAAACACTTAAATCTGAACATATTTGAAGTTTTTCAGACGCGTATGCTTGAACAATTTCACTGTCACTGGCTAGTTTTACTTGGCCACAGGTGTATGCTTTGTATTTGTTGCTTTTATATTGTTTTTTTTTTTTTTGGTGCTAGTTGGCCGGTGCTCCATCATTTTCTTTGCCACAATATGGTGTGACATTGTTTGACAGTAGCGTAAATGTATCAGATATTTGACGATAAGGAACGAATATCTACACCAAATGACCTCAATACAAGTTCCAAGAGAAGAAAAGGTTTTTTGTTTCTAAAAATTTAACGGTAATGTACTGTTCTAATGTTGTATTGAGAGCAACGTTACAAAATACCAAAAAAAAGGGCTCATAATATTGAAAATTTAAATAAAAGTGAAAAATATGGTGCGCCAATTTCGACTTTGAAAGATGCAAAACCTACCGGAAAAAAATCCGGCGAAGACATCTAAAGGGTTATTCACTTCAAATCGTTTTACTTCCTATTGGCGCTTGGTTAATTTTTCCATTACATCTCAATAATTTATCTAAATATAGTTTCGTTTTAATATAAGGTGTGTTAAATAATTACGCTGTGACTTGGGACCATATTTTCAGTTAGTTATTGCAAAACGATAACCAATTAAAGCTATTGTGTGGCAATAACCTAATGATAAAAACATGTACAAAAGAAGCGAAAAAAGTAAAAAAAAATGTGGAAATATTCATATCGACAAATTAGCTCTCGCGGCTATCAAAATAAAATAAAAAGCGCTTGCGCAAATTCAACAGCAAAACAAAAAATATGAAAAAAAAAGAACAAGATGTTAGCCCGAAAGCAAATAGGCGAACATAAACTTTAGCTTACAATATATGAAAACGTTACCTTTAAGTCCGGAGACTAACACACGCCACGGATATTTATGGCTGTATGATGCTAAGTTTCCGCGTATAATAATGTAAGGCATTTGTCTAACAGCAGCGATGTTGACACTTGTACTGATTGTGAAAACACTACAACAACGTTAGATACTTTGATAATCGTTCTATGCTAGGCAACCACACTTTGTTTGTTGTACCTCTTGGCTCTTTGTGCAGTGCACGCCACACAATTACAGTAAATTATACAGGTTGCCAGAGAAGGTGTGTCCAATTCCAATAAGTAGCCGTCAACCGTAGGCTAAAAATTACCAACACTTTCGCATCGTACTGCCAAAGCTCTCTCATTGACTGATTTTCCAAATAACTTTATTTCCTTCGTATACGTTGAAAGTCTATCGAAAGCTTACTTCAAAGCCTATTTATGAGTCGCAACTAATAAATTATGTAGTTAATTTTACTTGGTTGATAGGCTTTAGAGCTGTGCTATGATTTTATCAAGTGTAAGTGTCACAAATGCGATTAAATGCTGTTGTTGTAGACGAATAGTTTATTTCTATAGTGGGCTTTTAAGATATTGCATGTTTTTACATATACACAAAGGTAGATATAACGTGTATATGTACAGCTAGCTGACTGTGGCTTTGTTCAGGCGCAAATTGATTTTTTTTTTGTATTATTCACTCTTTATTAGCGTTTGTATTTATTTTGAGCAGCATGTTTTGGAGGAAGTGAGAAAATTAGATTAATAGTAAACTTTAGTGGGTTTTTTTTATAAGAATATGAACATAATACTGTAAATGCAGATGGGTGAGAGCACCTAGCAAGTTTCTTTAAGAATACAGAATATATAAAAATTAAATATTTATTGCATTTTAAATGCATACATTTTACGGCAAAAGTAAAAGGTGACAGATGAAAGTGTAAATCTTGTTCTAATATACTATCGGAACACCTACAGTCTGTCGACGATTTAAAGATCTTCTGGGAAATAAGCAGCAAGAACGATGTCATCTTTCTGCAACATGATATATATGAACTTATTAAGTGGTGCACACGTAACAAGTTAAAGTTAAATATAGTAGATAAATGCAACTCGATGTGCTTCTTTCGGTCACGCTACATTCATCCAATTGAATTGAAAGCAAAGAAGGACTTGGGGGTGATCATCGATGACAAACTGACTTATTCTGATCATGTGGATAAAATATCTCAAGCATACAAAGTTCTTGGGTTTATTTTAAGATCTAGCAATGACCTCAGTTGCGACATTATACACTGCACTAGTTAGGCCAATATTGGAATACTGTTCGACAATTTCGTCACCTAGTACCAGCACCCGAATTCCAGCACTCGCTATCGGTAATTTTGATCGCTAAAAATCTCCAAAAGAAAAGCAGCCGCGCCTAACAACATGCAACATCTACTTACATGCCACTCGTACTGCCAGCTTTGGCTGATAACACATTGCATCTGTTACTTTTCCATGTTGCGTGCTTTTAGGCCCCACTGATTTAGAGAATTTTGGCTATGGAAATTAGCGTAGCGATTGTCAAATTCCTCTTTTATAAAATCATAAAGAGCCACATCGATTCCCCGGAAATCTTGGAACAATTTGGACTAGTTTGTAATAGGCCTGAATTAAGATCTAAAAGGTTATTAGGTACAATAAAAACCTCAAAAAAGTGTATGTCAGTAGGCGTTGTGCAAACATCAACTTTTTTGAGGGTTCTTTATTTATCTTTCGTACAAATTAAAGTATTTTCATTATATTTTTTACATTTCACTTATGTATACGTATGTACATAGTTAATTATACTAGCTAATAAAGATGTAGTGTACAGCCGATTGGCGTAAATTAATAAATAAATAAATATATATCTAATATAATACTCACGAATAAATTCATGAATTAATAACTCCAGACTTTTTGTTTTTTTGATAAAAAATTAAAAAAAAAAATTCTAACTTTAAGAGGGGAAAAATAAAAAAAAAACGACTGTTTTGCTTTTTTACCTTCCTTTTATTAGCTCGGGATGTAACTATGTAATATTGATGCGCCTAAAAGATGCAGCGATTTCTATTCTCAAGTTACATACCTGATGACAGTACGAATGGCAATTATAATAGGGTGGTTTTAGTTTTTTAAACTATAATTTAATTTGTATCATGCTTTAAACCTACTTTATTTTTACCTCCCTTTTTTATTTTCTTAATTAATTTCTCATAAACTATCAGGCCTACCGAAAAGTGATGTATATACGGTTTATAAGTTATACGGTACGGTTCGTAAGTTATACGTGATTAAGTGGATCAAAATTTTTTTTTAACTGAATAACGGTAAATTGCAAATATTTCGAAAACGTATCCATAGAAATTAAAATTACATAACTAGATTTTTCAAGTTATCCATAGGGAATTTTCGCAGTAAACCAGTGTAATTATGAGAAAAATCTTTCATGAAAATAATTGTGAATATTAGAACTAGGTGTAGGCTAACATTTGACACTGACTGTATGTACATTAGGGTGGCCCATATTTCGAAAAGTGCTCGGAATAGCCTAAAGAATAAACTATGCAAAGTTGTAGGTCAATCAAAAAAGATTTAGATGTGGCTCAAAGCGCTCAAAGTTTCCCCATGTATTTTATATGGCGAAAAAACTATTTTTCGTAGATATTGTATAGAATCCTTGAAAAGCAATATTTTTCAATCCGCAAACTCTTTTTGTCTTCAGGAGACTTCCAGAAAAAATAACCAATTGTTTATTTAAAAGTTTATTATTATATTGTACTAGCTTTTGCCCGACCCACGTCTTTATACAAATGTGAAAAATATTTTATATAAAGATGTTATATATTATTTCTGCTCTAATACTACTACTTACTATAGGAGAAAACGGAAGGACAGTTGTATAACTTATTAAATCCGAATTTTTGAAATGAAAATTTAAGTTTTCCGTTCGGTTACAAATTCTATTCTGCCCCGATCTACAAAATTTGCCATTATTTATAGCACAAAATTTTCAATACAAATTTTTAAGGTTGTTTATTTTCTATCCAAAACAGTGATCGTATAGAAACAGTAGTTTTCCTAACAAGTGAAATCACTGCCAAGTGAATTCAGTGATGTACCTTAACTTATAGCTTAGGTGTTATGTAATGAAATGTAATAATACCTTTTTTGCACAGCAGGTGTTTTTATTTACATTAAAATATCGCCAATAAATTATATATGTATACAAGTAATAGTAGAAATACCAATGTTGTAATATTAAAATTTTGGCTATCTAATCTTCGGGATAATAACTGTAATATTATTTCACAACATGTGTTTAATACTTGAAAGCTTCTTTTAACATAAATGCATTTTCCAATGAGAGGGCATGAACCGCCATTGACAAAAATGCAACTCCCGGCCACCTAGGCCCCCTATGGGTCCTTAGGGACCCGTTAGAAAAATTGCCAAAAATCACAATTTTTACTTGCGTCCACAGTATTTTTGCGTAAATTCTTTTTTGTGAAGGCGGCCTTCAGCCGCGCTTTAGGATTATAACTCTTACCAAATAGAATTCGCCTTTTGGTGTGTACCAACTGGGGCTACCGCCCCAGTGATGTAGCCTTGGGAAAGAATGAGGTAACAAGAATTCCTTTTCTGTGTTGTAAACCTGGGGCTGCCGCCCCAGTGATGTCTATTTTGGTTACTGGGTGTTTCATAAAAATGTCTTGTATATAAAAATGTCTTGCGCAAATGAATATTTAACATTTTTCAAGCGAAAAAACGCTTGGCCATGTTTCTAAGGGCTCTTTAGGGAACCATAGGAGGTATAGGTGGTCGGGGGCGACAGTTTTGTCAATGGCGGTTCATGCCCCTCCAAAAAGGGTGGTTGGAGGTGCCACACCCACTTCTTCGCCCACCGCCCCTTTAATGAACGCCGGTAGTCGGAGAAAAAAAGCATACCATTGAATTCCTTGATCTTTGCTCTTTTAAGCTGTAAAGGTGGGCGGTGCCACACCCCTTTAATTTTTTTGTACCAGCCCCTAACAAACAGATACTTTTCGGAACTCAACCCAAAAATATTGCTTTTCAAGGATTCTAAACAATTTCTAAGAAGAATAGTTTTTTCACACATTTTTAGGGGGCGAGACCGAGAGTCCAAACACTTCTATTTTTCTCCATATAACTAAGGGCTGTCCTAATGTGCATATACATATGTATAGTACGTTCCCAATTGCAAAATTTGGTTCTAAATATAATGTTACTTAAATGTATTAATGTTTAGTTCAATTACTTAAAACATATTCAACAGGACAAGAAATGAGGAATGAACCGAGATATCGCTTAAAATTTAGTGCCCACAAATCCATACATATATATATTTTGTATAACTCACTTTTTATGGCATGGAGCTTTTTATCGCATTCGTGCTTGCTGTTTGCCAGTTTCTGGATGTGCTTTTTTAATTAGCCAATGGCTGATGAGTGAAATTTTTAATAAAGTGTGCGAATTCGCTTGCAAATACTTCCGATTTTTCAATTAATTTATTATTTTTTCTATTCTGGGTCTGTCCGCCGATTCTCACTCAATTCGTTATTTGACACTTTTCTTTGCTTCTTTGTTTTGGGACAAACGATAGCACGGGCGGCGTTGCCACAGAACTTTAGCGTTTAAGAACTTTAAAGGCCCGTCCACATACAACTTTGGCGTTGCGTCGGCGCTGGCGTCGCTTTGACAGCAGCGCGAGTAACGCCCGTGCTTGCTACAATGAACGCTTAGCAGAGAATACTTTGGTCACTAAATTAACATACTAGCGGCAGAAAAACCAAAATTTTACATCAATAATTGCATTAAAAAATATATTTCTTGCCCGCATTTGATTAAAAATGAAAATTGAATCACATAATTTTGATTATTTGGAACAGCTGACGAATGACGCGCGCGAAAAGTTGAGAGTTGGTCATCTTTCTGCGTTGTGTTGGCGTTGGCGTTGCCCAACTTTGGTTATGTGGAGACTTTCATATAAATGCATGTATTCATAGTCAGCTGTCGAAGCGACGCCAACGCCAACGCAACGCCAAAGTTGTATGTAAACGGGCCTTAAGAACGTTAAGCAGATGCCATAAAACTTTTGCTTCGCTTACGCAAAGAACGTAAATGTCATCCGGTTTAATATTTATTTTGTTTCATCCAAATTCGAGTTTTCACGTAGACACATGAAACTTAATTACATTGCTGATATTTTTAAAGCAAAATATATAAAATCCACAGCAATTTTGACGAGTAAAAAAGCAGTACTAAATTGTTTTCTTGGCGTTCATTGTGGCATACCTTTTGCGCCTGGCGCTTTGCTGGGAAAATTATAAATGTAATGCAAAACTACAGTTTTTTCTGGCACCAGCTTTAAGAGCTTTTAGTACGAAAATTATAAAACGGCAACGCTGTTTGGGAATATTAGGACAGTAAAATCAACAGAGTTGCTTTTGTTGGCAGGGTGTTTTCAGTTATCGATATAAGAAAGTTCCGTAAATAATTATCGTTTATTATAATACTCGTCTTTCAATTCCTAGAAAAAAAAACGAAAAAATGCCGAAATTCTTGAAGGTATAGAAAAAACAATCGGGTGGTCCAGATACGTCTAAGAAAATCAAGTTAAATTAAAGAAGATAATTAGATAAAGCAATTATTTCACAGTTTCAATAAATTTCCTTGTGTACATATCTACCTTAGATTAGTAGTGGGTGCTGTGCCACCTCCCAACATTAAATGGAACTTTTTATTCTTTACTGGCCGAAAACGACAGAGTCAACACGCACTGTTCAATAAGGCAGAGGAGCCTCTATCACCGGGAACGTTACAAAGAAGCGTCGGCAGAAGTGTGGGTTTTGCGGCAGCTGCTGGGTAATTCATAGTTGGCCGGCCTACATACACCATACACGCTCCCCGAATTTCGCCGTACAGAACAGCTCAGTTCTCAGTTGATGAGCGAACGGCAGCTATAGCGGGACAAATAAAACAGCATACATACATATATAAAAATTCTGCGTGCGATATTAATAAATTCTCTAGAATATAGTAATTTCAGTTGAGTAAGAAGCCCCAAATTTCATTTACACGCATATATTAGCCAAACAGAATTTGTTTCAAGTGGTACATCTAAGAACAAGTGGCAAAGACCTTGAGATACCAGCTGGTACTGATTTAAGATATTTAAAAATGTCACGTTTGGGAGTTTTGGCTTTGCTGGTTACGTGCGTGATCGTCGTCAACGCCATGCCAGCCAACGCAGGCGTAACACACACCCATAAGCACGAGAAACACAACAGTAAAGAACGACTCAAGGATGGAATATATGCTGCACGGGACGCACATCATCACGAAGACGGGGAACATAATGTGGAGTTCGATCATGAAGCAATTATTGGTGAGCAAATTACAGTATTCCATCTAATAACAAACAATTCACAACTTTCTTTCAAAAGTGTTCATTATGCTTAGCAAAGTCCTTTTAAAGCACAGCTATTATAATAACACCCATGAATCAATTATTAAATCGAGCCCTAATTTTTTCAAAATTTTCTTTGTGATGCAGAAATATTCCTAGAGCATCTAGGTGCATTTCTGTATCAAAAAAAAAAAAACAAATGTCGCTTACGTTATGTTGGCGGTTAGGGCTCGAAATCATGAATAACACCATACATATGCATAGCTGCATAAATTAAACAAACTCATAAGCATGAAAAAAAAAATAATGTTACACAAATTCGGATGAATAGTCTAGTTTTCGGCACGTATGAACTTATGTATGTACGTATGTCTAACCTCTCTTGTTTCTGCTTGTGCTACGGTGCAGATATTTGAGGTTCGCTTCATTTGTGACACACGTGCAATGCTTTTGTGTTTCATTGCCTTACTTTTATATTCAACGGAATCATAAAAAGTTTGAAAAGCTAAGAAAAATTACTAAGACTTCCGCTGAAAGTGTTTACTCTCTTTTAGGCAGCATCAAAGAAGCACAAGAATTCGACAAACTCTCGCCTGAAGAATCAAAAAAGCGTTTGCTTGTACTTATAAAATTAATGGATCTAAATAAGGATGGCTTTGTTGAGCGCCATGAGCTGAAAGCTTGGATTTTAAGGTCTTTTAAGTGAGTTCTATGTTGTTGATTAATGCTTTAATTGTTAAAAGCCCTAATGCTATACCATATACACATATATCTATGTATATACAAGCTAAAACCTAATTTTTGTGTTAGTGTGAGTCGGAGCCTATGTCAGTTTTGCATGATGCACAATATTTATGACTATTTATAAGCGTCTGCCCTTGGCATGTAGAAGAAATAAGCGCCATTAAAAACTAAAGGTTTTTGCATTATTTATCAGTAACTACACATACACATGGCCTTCAAAATAACAGGAGCAAAATTCAAAATGATGCTGTTGGCAACTTATTTCTGTTTATTTATTTTTTCTATATTTTATAAATAAATTTTTAAAATATATTTTTGGGGCTGTGCTACTAGGCCATGTTATTTTAAACTTCGTTGAGCAAGTTATGTTTACTTAGGGTAAGTAATTTTATTTATCGATGTGCAAATTCGGAAGCGCTTTTGTTGCTAGCGGTAAATCAGCTGCACTTGATGGTAGTAGGTTGAATAAGGGAATGAATTAGCAACAAGAGCTTACGGGGTGTGCATAGCTCAGTGGTTAGCGCTTCTGACTTTGCACATCGATGATGCGGGTTCGATCCCTGCTGAAGTCTAGAAAAAAAGAAGTCTGATGAGGAGATGTGGTGATCTCCGAAATAGCTGCTATAACTTCTACCGCTTAAACTTGTTGCTTTTTCAGTTTTCCTTAAAAAACAAAAAAATCGTGGTACAAAGCTCAATAAAAATATTAAAATAAAAAATACATAGTTTAGGATGAGCCTGCCTGAAACTATACATACAATACAGTTAATAATTTTCGTTTAAAATATGAGCTGATCTATATCAGATACCACATAAATAAATGTTATAAAGCTTGCAGAAAGTTCACAAAACCTTATTGAACTTAAAAAAATGTTCGTCAAAATTTCGATTTTTTTAGCTAGATTTCCTAGAAAGATTTCGATTGTGCAATTTTGAAGCTCATTTAATTTAAGTAAAATTTAATGCGAGCTTCAAGTCGCTAAAAATTACCTTTTTTTTAGATTTGTTTTGTGGGGCGTGTAGCGCATTTGCTTCCATATAAAGCATGAACAAAACTTACTTTTATATGGAACAAAATGTGCAACACTCTCTACAAAACTTGCACTTTGTTATACTAAAATTTAATGGGCTATAAAACTGCATACTCGAAATATTTCTAGTAAATTTATTAAAAAAAATCGAAATTTTGACGAAATTTTTTTTAGTTTAGTTAGTTTTTGTGAACTTTATGCAAGCTTTGATACTTTTGTTTATGTGGTATCGATCTGATATAGATCCACCAATATTATAAATGAAAATTATTAAATAAAGACAAAATAAATAAAGACAAGTTGTAAACAGCATCATTTTGAATTTTTCTGCAATTATTTTGAAGGCCACTGTATACATATATTTATATGCATTTTACAACCTAACTAGTTCCGCTATTTTCTATATTTAATGGCTTGAAGCAAAAATTGTAATAATTCATATTTGGTACTCATGGATACAGAAAACTCGGCGAAGAGGAAGCGGCTGACCGAATGGAAGAGATTGATGCAGATGGTGACTATCAAATAACTTGGAAGGAATATCTCAAAGATAGCTTTTCGATGGAGGATGAAGAAGAAAAGAAAGAACTAATCGATTTCGATAGCTATGATGAGGAGAAACAAATGATTAAATCTGACAAGGAGCTTTTCAATGCTGCCGATTTGAATAAGGATGGTGTACTGGACTCCAAAGAATATGTTCTCTTCTATTCGCCAGAAGAGCACCCGCAAATGCTGCCTATCGTGCTGGAGCATACTCTCCGAGAGAAGGATACAAATCACAATGGTGAAATAGATTACTCCGAATTCATCGGCACAGCTGGGCAAGAGAGAAGTCGTGAATGGCTGGTGGAAGAAAAAGATCGTTTCGATCATTTGGATGAGAATAAAGATGGCCTATTGACCGGTAACGAGGTCCTCAATTGGGTAGTGCCGAATAGTGAGGCAATCGCCAAAGATGAAGTTGACCATTTATTTGTATCAACCGATGAAGATCACGACGATCGCTTAAGCTATTTGGAAATATTGAGTAACTATGACACTTTTGTGGGCAGCGAGGCGACGGACTATGGCGATCATTTGCAGAATATAAACCATTTTCTTGATGAGCTGTAATGAGGCGCAGTTTTACTTCCAAGCACTTAATGCCAAACCCGTGGAAATTATTCGAAACGAAACGTACAATATTTGATTTTAGTAATTCATTTAGAATATTCGAAGCTCATCGTGGATTATATTAAGTTTAAGTGATTTAAAATTATGTAACTGATTTCATATATTTTAAGTTTAGTGTACGTATGTAGTGTGCAGTATTCGTGATATTACTGCATGAAGTAATTAGCATTCAAGGTAGTATTTATTACGTTATTCTTAATATACATATATTGTAAAAATGTGTCATATTAAATTAAAATTCTGTAAATTTAAACGACCAAGTTTGTGTTCTAATTTAAAAAAAGGAAAGATAAGACAGCAAACTTTTATTTTTTTGATTGTGATTGTGTTTTAGAAAATGAGCAATGACGGCACAATTTAAAATTAAACAAACTAGTGTTCGCCCAGCGGTTGAAATTCAACCGCTAAAATTTAAAAACCCTTACGACACATGCCCGCAATCCTTGTCTAATTCTTAATACTTACTTTAGCAATCCTTAATACTTACTTTAGTAAGGACTAGACCTGGATTAGACAAAACCCGAGTCATTCCGGTACGTAGAACCGGCTGTCGTGGGAATGTTTATATCGTCAATGATGTCAGTTAGAACCCATTTTAGGTGGTCTGTTAACTGTACCGGATAGCATCTGCAAACCGTTACGCTCTCACTAAACTAATGACAAGATTTTCTTGCCTTGGCTGATGAAGATGAACGATTAACAGTAACGATCAGATACTGGTGACAGATCACTTAATTACCAGAGGTAATAATTGACATAGAATGTTTTGCAGTATCACCGTCATATACATTCATATCGTCGATGTTTTGGCACTCAAATTTTACAGGAGTGGGAAAAAACGGGTTTTCTCTGAAGGCATTGCCTTGAGAGGGGGCATTTTCTCTAGCTATTATTTTATAAATCTGTTGTTTTAATAACGATTTTATGATTCTTAAGCATAAATCTTGATGCCTGGATTTCAGGGTTACCAAATCTCATTTTTGCCACAACGGCGATTTAGGCGGTTTTGCAACTGGTCGATGGGCGGTTTTGTAAAAAGAATCGTAAATTAAAAACAAATTTTTGTCACATTTTGTCGTATGTCATACAAAGTGGTTGCAAAATTGTTGACAAATGTAACTACGACAAAATTTTACTAACCTTATATCCAGGGACCATAAAGAAATATATACAGTGGCGCTCACCTAAATTGCACACTTTTACTTTTTACATTATTCACAATTTTTTACGTAACACATTTTTTTCCTTAATTTTTTTTTTTATAAAAATAGAGTAGATTCTATAACGTAAGTCATAAAAGTCAAAGTCTAAGACTCTGTTCAGTTAGTGAAAATTTAACAAATTTCAAAAAAAAAATCAAGATTGTCAACTTTTTTCACAATCTTTAGAATGAGTTTGGGTATGCAGTTTTGTAGCGCATTAAATTTTAGTATAATAATATGCGGGTTTGAAAATTCTGAAAAATCCCGTTGATTTTTGAGATTTTTCTTTTTTTGTCGAGGGTGTTGCTCATTTTCTCCCATATAACACATAAACAAAGTCTATTTTTATATGGAAGAAAATACGGAACACCCTCGACAAAATAAACCTCAAAAAATCAACGGCATTTTTCCGAATTTTCAAACCTGCGCATTATACTAAAATTGAATAAGCTACACAAAACTTGCATACCGAATAAGTTTCTTAAAAGCCTGAAAGAAAAGTTGAACATTTTGATGAAATTTTTTTTTGAAATTTGTTAAATTTTCCTGAACTTTACACAAAGTTTTTGACTTTTACTTATATGGTTTACTATATTCTAAGTATCACGTAAACATTGTGAATATTGTATAAAATAAAAGTGTGATATTTAGGTGAGCGCCACTGTATATGAAATTATAGACAGACGTTTTCGTAGTTAAAACTTATGAACGATTTTAACCAAATTGGAACTGAATTCTTTAGACACGTGGCCCTAACATTGGGCTACCTGCCTTTGCCGAGACAATTTGAAATATGTGTCAAAAATATTCCAAAATGTATATGGAATTTTAGTCTGCACTACTTTATGAATAAAAGTACCTGCAAACACGTGCTAATAAAAAACACTTTGGAGATGCGAAAAACCATGTGAAGAAAAACAAAACTTGTAAAACGAGGATCGCTCGAGTAGCTCGTTTCTGTAACTCTTCTCAACCGATTATTTCTCTACTGCTAGAGAATTACCTCATTCTCTACTACTCATTAGCAGTAGAGAACAAGGCACCGAATCCAGAAACGAGCTCCAGTGTGAATATTTTCTGGATACATTACTTACCACGTAACCCGTTCCGTTTATATGTATCTGGCCAATGACTGTATTTGTCCCCAAACTGTTTGGGACAAATTTTATGTTGTTATAACAATAACAACCGCATCACAGCAACTACAAAAAATCTCGCTAGCGGACATTTAAGACACAGATCGTTTATTAGGACATTAATTTCTTTACAATTCATTTTAATTACTTTACTATACACATTTCATTAATTGCCTAAATGACTATTATGTGTAGAACAAGTAAGTTCTTAAACTGATGACTGCTTCCGTGGTGCGCTGCAATTTCAGCACCAGCACAGTTCGTTTAACTTGCATGACTAGAATTTCACTCGATTTTTAGTTGCTCAAATTACACAATGTTTTTAACCTTAAAGCTTTGCGCAATTGCAAATCTAGTATATAAAGTTGTTTCTTATTTTAATTTTAAAACGAACAGAAGACAAACAACAAGTACGACTAGATACTAAAATATGAATATGATTTAAAAATAAACATATTTACCAAAAAGAACAAATTCAGAGACACCCTGTGTTCAGAAATGCATCAAGCCAAAGTATCAGTCTCTTTTATAACTGTGGGATATATATAACTGATGAAAATTTCCAATATGCGCAACACGGTTAAATGCCTAATTTGAACTTAACGGCGCGCATATAAGACCGAGTAGTCTAAAAACACACATTTTAAAATTAGTCAAATTTGAGGAAAATCAAACATTTTAATAATTCAAGATATTTTTAATAACTGCTTATCTAATTTAAATAAGCAAACAAACATACAATATGATCTTAAAATTTATCACAATATTGCACCAAAACAGGCCTATGTCTTTTTTTGAACGAAATTACATATATTTAAGTTTATTTGGAACACCTGCACCAGTGTAAATAGAGACGTACAAGAATCTGATTTTTTTGGGACTCACGGAAACAAGTATAGAAACTCGTACATATGTACAGTATTGGACATATCTATAGCACCCCCCTTTCAAAGCGATATTGTTTGCCACTTATGTTTAGTTATTTGTTTTTAAGAATTTTCAATTAAAATACAGTTCATTCTCTAACAAAACCCATATAAACCCATGTTTTAAACTTTTTAAAAGACCGCAAAAAAGCGCAACAAACTTTTCCTTAAATTTCAAACTTTTTTCTCAGAAGCTCTAGAATTTTTTTGAGTACACAGTTTTATAGCGCATTCAATTTTAGTCCAATAATGTGCAAGTTTCAAGTCGCTAAAGATTACCGTTGATTTTTTAGAATTTTTTTTTGTCTCATTTGCTTCCATATAACAATTTATTTTTATATGGCAGAAACCCGCAACATCCTCGGCGAAAAAAATTCTAAAAAATCAACGGTAATTTTTAGCCACTTGAAACTTGCACATTATTAGACTAAAATTGAATGGGCTATAAAACTGTATTCAAAAAAATTCTACCGCTTCTGAGAAAAAAGTTTGAAATTTGGGTGAAAATTTGTTGCAATTTTTTGCGGACTTTTGAAAAGTTTTAAACTTGAGTTTATGTGAGTTTTGTCAGGAATGAACTGTATTTTAATTGAAAATTCTTAAAAATAAATAAATAAACATGAGTAGCAAACAATATGACTTTGTATTGGCCAATACTGTATGTATGTGCATTGAAAAAAAAAATTCTTAAAAAGACTTAAAAAAAAAACTTAGAAAGGCTATCAATGCCTTCTGCACATGTTAAGCATTTATAACGAGAATTAGCGAAGCATTTAAGATACTTTCTTAAATCTTATCTTATGCATTCTATTAAGTTTTTGTTTATTGTTTTTAATTTAACTTTTTTATTTAATTAAATTTTATTTACTGATTTAATTAGCTTCGCTCAGCAGTATTTAATTAATAAATGCAATTCTAATAATTTGTTTAGCTCTCTTATGCGTCAAACTAATACTAAATCCTACTGACCGGATCTTTTCTAGAACTTTCCTATATATATATGTATACATATTTTTTTTACAAAGTTTACAGCAAATCGAATGTATGTAGATGTTAACGGCTGCTATGATAAAGTTACTTATATACACATGTTTGAAGTATATATGTATGTACATATAGATATTATCTTATTTTATATATTTTTGTAAGTGCCAGATCCCCTTTGCGATTATTTAAAACCCTTTTGTTTAAAGTGCATTAATTTTATGGCACGACCTTCACGGTTGAAGTTAGAAAGCGAAGCACAAAGCACTAATATATACTTGCATATGCACATACATATATATACTTATGGATGTACATTGGACTGGGCCATGCCATAGTTTAAAAGCTTACTGACGTAGACAAAAAAAAAATGGCTTAGAAAAATATGACTTGTAATATTTAATCAATAGATTGCCTCTATGAATAGTTCTTAAATGAAGGCATATAACAGACAAACGGAACAAAGGCACATTCATAGAGATTTCTTATGATTTGCCGTGAAAACGCCTATTGACTTTATTAATTATAATGTCCTTCAAAAATAAAAATTTAAATATTTGATACATTTTTTTACTAGATAGAACTACACTTCGTAGAAATTCTCAAATGTGATCCACCGCGAATTATAGCTATGTCGTCAGAACTTATAGTGAAATATAATTTTTAACATATCGCTCATTTACTTCAATAGTGTCATAATCCAAAAAATGCAAAAATTTAGTTAAGTAATCAGAAATTGGCGCTACATCTTCTTCTAAGTTGTGTAAAAATTTCATAGCTGTATCGATTACTAGTATCTCACTATAACAAAGTATGTATTCATTTCTAATATGTATATGTTTAGCTCGAGTTTTGCTTTTTTGAGTTATGATACTATTGCAGTAAATGATCGATATGTCTATAATTTATAAAATTCCTTTCGAAAAATACCAAACAATTTCCAAGTTCTTAGTATCTTTTAGTTGAATGAATGTGTCTGGGGGAGACTGAAAATCCCTCTCTTTACCTTTGTGCACTCAAAGACGAGTTTTAGCCAAAAACACTTAATTTTCAAGCCATATCTTTTTCTATGCTATAAAATACATTTATACTATACGCTTTGTGCACCATAGATAGTGGGTTTAACTATCCTATCTACATATGGAAAAATATTTAAAATTGTGACTGGCCTCTGTGACTGATGTAAAGTACTTAATTATTGGACATCGGAATTTTATGAAATTGCATATTTTTGTTCAGCATTCTAGCGATCCCGGACAGACATCGAAATTCATTTAATTGAAATGTAAGAATAATTATATACATAAATTCATATTTGCATTCTTATAATTAAACTTAATATGCATAATTATATGTATGTATGTACATGTTCTGCTTTACGATCAAATCGTGCAATTTTTAGTTTGAGTGTAAAACTATCAGCTGATATTATTAATTAACAAAAAACTCTTTTTCCGGGCTTAGAAATTTTTTAAACAATGCTGAAGACCGCTCTATTTCAATATGATTTCTCCAACAGTTTTGGAACACAAATTTGTTTTTGCCCCAACCACTTCTTGTGTAGTAGAAAAGCTTTTTTTCAATATTTATATTACTTTTAAATGATAAAAGGCAAAGCTCCAATGAAGAAAATTTGGAAAAACTATTAGTGCAAAATAAAATTTTTTACTTATTAAGCCACCCTGGTATAACAAGCTTTTTGATTTGTTCGAACACAAATATTTGTGTTAAATGTATATCGAGCCCTAATAGCCAAAATAACGCAAGCGATTTTTTTTTAAATTTTTCTTTTTTTGGTGTAGAAATGCATCTAGGTATATTTCTGCATCAAAGAGAAAATTTTGAAAAAAATTCCGCTTACGTTATTTTGGCGGTTAGGGCTCGATATGTACTAGCGTAAATTATACGTAAAGTAGTTTTCGACCCGCTTCGTTGAGTGTGGGAAAATCTGCGAGTAACATTAGTTGTAATTGATTTCCAATAAAACTCAACTTAAGCTTAGCCAAAAAGTAGGAGATTTGCACATTTTTTCTTTTCTTTTAGCAATATTCAAAATATTATCAAACTCTAAATCCTTCTTAAACCTCTTTCGTATGAGCTATATTGTGATACATACTCATTTCAATAACAACATAGATCAAATTGGCCGTTTCAGAACTATTTCGATTGATACCCGTAATGCAATAATTTATTCAACTTATCCAACCTTATCCTGAGTTCGCCCAAAACTCATGATAATGATAATTGATTAATTTGAATTGAATTTAATTTTTGAATAGGTGGCAACCCTCTTCAAACACTTGAAAAATATTCTAAATGTAAAACTAATTACATATTTCTAACATCCTTTCTATGAGTGTGAAATATTTAAATATTTCATATGACTTTAGATATTTTAATTAGATCCAACTTTTTAAACAGATGGTAACCCTTTTCTAAAATATTTTCAAACTACAACCTTCTTAAACCTCTTTCATCTGGTACCTTTATTGGAATATAGTTATAACCCTATTTTTTTATTTTGTAATCCAAATATATTTAGTAGAGGTCGCTCAAAGTGCTTAAAGTTTGCTATGTATTTTATATGGGGAAAAACACCTTTTCGTAGAACTGGTATAGAATTCTTGAAAATCGATATTTTTCGATCGGAAAACTCTGGTTCTCTTCAAGAGACTTCCAATAACAATACCCAATTGTTTATTTAACCATTTTTTAATGATAAAGAGTTTTTATTTTTCCCCTATTGTATTTTCTGGCATTTTCTGGGGGTTTNGCTCAAAGTGCTTAAAGTTTGCTATGTATTTTATATGGGGAAAAACACCTTTTCGTAGAACTGGTATAGAATTCTTGAAAATCGATATTTTTCGATCGGAAAACTCTGGTTCTCTTCAAGAGACTTCCAATAACAATACCCAATTGTTTATTTAACCATTTTTTAATGATAAAGAGTTTTTATTTTTCCCCTATTGTATTTTCTGGCATTTTCTGGGGGTTTTGCCAAACCTATAAAATAAAGTAACTATGAAAAAATGGTTAAATAAATAATTGGGTTTCTCTCCTGAAGAAAAACATAGTCTTCCGATCGAAAAATATTGATTTTTAAGAATTCTATACCATATCTACGAAAAGTTGTTTCGTCCCCATTTAAAATATGTACATACATGGAATACTTGGAGCGCTTTCAGCGACCTCTAAATATTTTTTGATTTAAAAAAAATAGGGATATATTTTTCTTCGATATAGAGCAAGCCTAGGGGATGAGAGCATACAAATTCCGATTTTACTTTTTTTCATGCATTTTTGGACCCCCCTAGTGGGCACCCACCCAGTCCAGTGTACTATACATAAAATATTAAGCGAGCTAATGTATACATTAGGGCTGGGAGTTCCTCCGGATAATCCGGATATTCGCATATCTGTTAAAAAAAGTTCCACCATCTGTATAAAAAAATGAACGGATATTCGGATTTTTCAATCTTAAACTAACAATAAATTAACAATTGTTTATGTATTAAAGACGTGTTGTAATCTATTATTAGTTTTGCAACTCAATAGATTCAGTGAATCTGAGAACTGATTAGAATATCCGGATAACCAAAAGAACTCATATTAACCAGATATGTGGTTAATATAATACATAGAATGGGTATTAAGCGGATATCCGGATTTTATTCGTATACTCGAATATCCAAACGGATATCAAAGTAGATATCCGAATATATGGATAGTCTCAGCCCTAATATACATACCTACATACATACATACACAAAAACTCCTTAAATTTATATAAAAAGGCAATGGTTAAGGTGATATTCCCTGCTAAGATATTTGCAGTACGGTCCTTTCTGCCCGAGAAAACGGCGGTAGTTTTGCTGCACAAAGCGCAAATTCACGGAATATCCTCAGTTAAAAAATTGAAAAAGCTAAGTGCAGTTATCAAATTTATACCTGGCTCCACACTGGGAAAATAGTTTAGTTACGTCAGCTAAATATGTTTCTCTCAACACATTAGGTACGTTCGTTTAAAATATCCAGTAAAATATATCCAACAGCGAAATTTTAACTGTTCTCTTACAAGAGAAAAATATCCAAAAAAATTTTTGCAGAAACTTGAAAGTTAGACGAACAGCTGATAGAAAGTCTGTTTACATTCAAAAGTATGAAATTGAAAGCGTAAGAAGACAAATCCCAAAGTCCTATCCTCACACAGTTTACTGGCTAGGCGAATAATTACTTACTTCTTACAATTTAAGTCGTCGTATTTTATTATTTTTAACTTCGAAACCATAAAATTAAATTCAATTTAGTGATTTGCTTAAATTCCACCCAGCTGTTTTCTTGCTGCCAAACTGCTGTTGGCAAACATTTTTTTCAACAGAAACTATCAGCTTCCCCTCAAAACTAAATATCATTTTTATAAGCTTTTTATCTCTCAATTTCCCCTACTTTGCAAGTTTTCTGCGTACGGGAACACAAAAAGCTTTCGATAACTTTCAATAATTGTCAGGTACGCGAATGCAACTAACTATTATTTGGTTATAGTGATTGAGAGAAATATACTCAGCTGACTATTTTCTGAGTGCGATTTCGTGGCTGAAACTCTGCAAAAATCAATTAATACATATACATATACTATTTCTAAGTAATATTCTATGCATTGCTATTATTTATGTGCAATGACAAATGAACTATATTTTTGTTTTACCGAAAAAAGGCGAACACAGACAAAAACATGCATGTAGGTTAGTAACCAATCAACCGGGCCTCCTCCAACTAAGTAACCACTTTCCCAGACCCAAACGCTACCTTCTAAAAGTCACATAGTATGTCATAATTATCCACCTGTCGCAGAGGTGCCACATCGTTCACCACCTCACTCAGATATTGCGTTATCAGTGGCGGCAACTTTAGTTTCACCAAATCCTCCCTCGTCTTGACATGCTTGATAATTTCGGCACGGCAACGATCTTGTAGATTCACAAAATCGCGTCGAGTACATTTCAGAGTCATTTCGGTTTTTGCAGCTGTAGAACAGACAATCGGATAAAGCGGTTCCTTGATCTGAAGAACAAAAACGAATTAAAATCTACATATGTATTCGGTGAAACACACATTCGCCCACCTTATCTAAACCTCGAAACGCGACGCCCAAGCATTTGCCATCTTTGTAATAGGTGAGCGTACCTTCGATCCCATCGAAGAGTATACCAATAACTGTGGGATGATTCTCTTTGAAGCGTTTGGTGTAAAGCAGCGCAACACCTTTGTGCCACAGTACTCCTTTGTGCGATAGACCCCAGCCGTGTTCGTTCTCACCCAACATATTACGAAATGAGTTGGCGTGAAGACCTGCAATAAATATAATATAATTAT
>NW_016161857.1:0-9657 GCF_001687245.7 Rhagoletis zephyria | reverse complement strand
TTACGAAATGAGTTGGCGTGAAGACCTGCAATAAATATAATATAATTATAGAAAACAAGGAAATAAATGAAATAAGACTGTTTTCTTGGACTGATAACCGATAATTATTTTCTCTGCTGGATTTTCTCAATGGACCTATCACTCTAGAGAAGTTTCTGAATACTGATACTAGAATGGTACTCCATTTCACTTCAATGGCCCCGACCTGCTTCATCTCATTTGTCTGTAGACGTCAATCTATTCTATCATGAAGGTCGTGCGAAAGACTATCTTAACAATCCTAACCTAGCTTACCCCGTGGAGTTTTTGAATTCACTGGAGCCATCAGGAGTTACTCTCCATAATCTTAATTTAAATTTTTTTAGCTCCCATTCTTCTTTCGTGACCATATTCCACCTAATATTTTCTTGTGTAAAATTTCCTTAAGATAGTACGCAGTTCTTAAGAAATTTGCTACGCTTTCTACTACTAAAGTGTTTTGTGAAAAAAGAGCTGTTTTGCAACAGAAATATATGCCCGCTCTATTATTTCTTAAGAAAAGAGCTAGGCAACAGGCTGTGAAATATCAGATGTCAAAATTCCTTGGTCACATACAAGAAATAATGGCAATTTTTTTCTTGACCGTTTTCTTGAGAGCTGGAAACTAAGCTTAATGCCAAAATTATTACGGGCTGCTGGAAAGCAGTTGTTTTCTGTAAAAAGTCCCATTAATTTCCACAGATCCTCCATTTGAATTTAAAAGCCTTCAGTTTCCGTTGGGGTTATCTTCACCATATCGATAAATAAATCTCAAGGTCTAACGTTAAAGGTGACTTCAAGCTGGAAAATACCTGCTTTACTAAAGTTATACATACGCCCCAAAAAACCAAAGTGGATTTTTCTAATGCATACTCACTCATTTTATTGGTTTTGTCTTAAAAATTATCTAAATAAAATTTTATGCAATTCGGACCACGGCAACCCGTGCCGACTTTTACTTCTATACATATAAGGCGGTATAACTATACTCCCTACAGTATTAGGGCATAACATTTAGTAAATCGGCTTAGTTTTTATCAGGTAGTCAGGATTTTTTCCAAAGAACCATATATTAAAAAAAATATATTTCCAAAGATTACACAAAATATGGATATCAATTAAAAGAAAAATTTAAAACAATATCAATTGTAACTATTGCATTTTGAAGAATCTTAGTTTAATTTAAATCCTATAGATCTATGGTCATTAGCAATAATCGCCTAAGTCGAAAAACCTGAATTTGGGAGAAAACGCTTTAAACATTTGGATTGTAATGTTAACCTTATGGGGAAGCCAAAATATTTTCATCTATAACTTTTTAAATAGCCTAGTTAACGAGATGGGAGTTTCACATATACATGGAATAGTAGTTGCAGAAAACAATAGCNAATACGACAAAATATAATTTATTTACACGATGAACTATAATAATATTCCGACCAACAACAACACTTACTGGACCAACAACAACACTTACTGGACCAACAACAACACTTACTGGACCAACAACAACACTTACTGGACGTCCGGCGCGGAGAACAATTAACGAGTTAATGAGAAACTGACGAAACGAGTTGCATACTTTTAACAGCTTTTTCACAGAAAACTAGTTTTCGCACGTAAGCTCCCTTTTCGTAGACCAGGTCACATATATGTATAACTCAATTCTTTCTTAAGTCGACTTAAGCGGTTTTTGCTTACGACAACAGAAATATATATAAGGATATTGAACGTTAAAAATTGCAAAAAAATATTGTCCTTTAAGTCCTTGGGAGAAATCCTGCCGGCCTCCTATTAAAAACATATGGCATTTTTCGCATTTTCAAAGTTTTCATTGACGATTAATGCTAGTTTTTAACTAAAACTTCAACTAAAAGTCGGCACGGCACGGGTTATCGTTATCCTAAGGCCATAAAACTTCAAATATTTATAGGCTATTCAAGCTATAAAGCACAAATATAGAGGGCATGCATATTAAAATTTGTAAACAAATTTGTTTCCATATATTTTTGGGACAGTCTAATGCAGGGCTGGCAAACCTGAGGCACGCGTGCCCATGATGACACGCAACAAAATAATTTGGGCACGGTATTAATTGAGGACGCAATTTCTCAATTACTAGTAGTAGTATTTAGTAATAGTAAGTATAAGCTAATCTCGATATTTATAGATATTTTCAAATCGACCCAACACACGTGAATCTTAATATATTTCCGAACTCCAACTCCGATGGCAAAACATTACCAATATTTTTTTCGCTCTAGAGAGCTTGTAGATTTTCAGCCAGTAAGTAGTCCGAAATGAAGGATCCATCGATTGAATGACAAAATAACTACTTTGACTCGGAGGAACTGTGATACCACAAATTAAAATCCTACTCACCCCATACCTAGACTACAAATAATACTTTCTCATCTATTCATTACAAATTTTGTATAAGCTTTATTTAGAATACTTACGCGCTTGTTTTGTTCCAATACCGAACATAATGCTAGTGCCGAAAACCCGCTGTGACACATGCAGTTCCCAATAGAAACGACCATTGTTAAGAGGTCGCTTGCCCTGTACCCCGGCCGTACCCTTGCTCCAATTCGGATGGAAATGAACGGTGCGATTGTTGGCCCCACTTAATACTATCTCCTTGGAACGATGCCGTTTACTCCATGTCCAATTGTCTTCACATCCATGCTCTAGCGGCATGACTTTCTTTCGCCGACCCATTTGGGAAGAGGGGCTTCCGATGGCCGCGTTTGCGGTACCAATTGTTGTTGCGTTTGTGCTGGAGGTCGAGGTCGCGCTCGTGGTAGCAGATGCTGCAGCTTGCAGCTCGGCAAGCGGTGCGACACGTTTTGGTGATGAGTTCAATGAATTATTGTCGTCATCCGAAGCCATCATTTTACAATTGTAACAGGACAAACACCAAATTCTGGCGAAACGTGCAATTGTGCTTGCAATCGAATTACCGAATTAACCTGCTATCTAATTCAATGTCAGTTCATTGCTTTTGTGGCGCTTCAATGTCATTCATGTCATTGATTTTTTTCAAGACTTGATGCAGCTTTTCAGAAATTCAATAGCTCTTCTAAGAGTTTGCATTTCTTTATTTCTTGCATTCAAGTTGTCTAGTCACTTTGGCATTTTGCTAGAGAAAGGCCACTTCCGGTGCACATCGACGACTACACCTCTACTAAATAAGCTTTTCACCTTTACCTGTGTAACGTTCAGCAGCTTGTACTTTTATCTAGACGCAAATCGCTTCTTACCTCTTGACCCACTCTGGCTCGTCCTTTGTCTAAAATACCTGTGTATGTGAGTGTTATGGCGCAGATTGGTGCCTTTGTCTAGTTGTCACTTTCTCCTAACCTATTCGCTCACTTATTGCATTAAGATCTGATGACGACGATTTTTCGTAGCTTTTTGGGCTATTAAAAGGCAAGGAATCTGAAAGGCTTAATATTTATTCGCACTAAAAAATACAAAAAATACATTTAATAATATTTTACTATCAATTCAAAAATATGTATATGTATGTGTATAATATCCTACGACTAAACAAACATTTAAGCAAAATATCATTAGAATAAAAAGAAAGCAATATTCGTATTGAAGTATAAGCAAAATAAAGTTGTGCTGTCCGGGTGTTCGACTTTGTATTTTAAAGTAAAATTTCAGTCACCTATTTATTAATAATATTGACTATCATCGCCAAGTAGCGTGTATCTTTCAACGACTCACTCTCTGGTCACCGCTATATCGAGTTCTCAACTGCGAGCCGAAAGAGTTTCAATAAAGGCGAAAGGCTCGCTGGGATATGTTTAAGAAAACTGGTATATAGTCAAAGGACTTGGCAGCAGTATAATGGAGTCATTCAAATTTGCATGTCCGTCAGAAAAATACATTACATTATTTATCACACATGTAATGTATTACATACTACTTTTCCCGCTGGGTATTAATCGCCTTTATTCATAAAACTAGAGATAATATACTGATCAAAAAATTTCGGCCATAAAAGTATGTGTACATCAGTCTTACTAAAGGTGCTCAAAAAAGACATGTGCAAACGGCCCTATATTCCTAATAGCGTGGAAAACCTTGTGAAACTGCTCTGCAAATCCTAGTTAGTACGGTAAAGTAAGGTGGGTGTTTCGTCAGGGGATTTTCATGGCTGCCTTTGACAATGTTTTTTTTTTTTGCGAGCATGAGATAAATTGGTCGTTCTGCACTTAATTCATTACCCAGTATAACTCTTTTAGATTTATTTCATTTGGTGAGGCTTCAAAAGCTGCCTACATGAGCGCTTAGAGGTCCAGGATATGCCTTCAGACTAGCCATTCTTGGCTTCAAAATCTGCCTACATGAGCATATTGTCTCGCTTAGTGGTGCTGGATATGCCTTCAGACTGAGCTTTCTTGGCTTTTTTTTTATCAGAACCAGACCTTGGATACTCTAGGATCTTATCAGAGCTTGAAACTAGGGTTGAACATTTCTATTATATATTGTATATACAAGATGAAGACACTGTCTTACACTTTATCAGCAGTTGTCTGGCATTTCACATTCTCAGGTTTGTTGGAAACCAGTGCTGTTAGCTCTACATATTCAACTCTCTGGAATTCTCCTTAAGCTTGTCTTCTACAATTAATATATGTATATCATGTGAAACATCCTTTTCACGGCGCCCTATAGGCGATTTCAATTTCATATGGAATAGCAAATAGTGTACGGCGACTAACCTGTTCTTTCAAGTTGGAAATCCCGCTCACTTCGTATAGGGGTCCCTATATGTATATGTAAGTACATAGTACTATAATAAAACACAGATTAGTATTAATGACGCCACAAATTTTTCAACGTCGCCGAACACATAAAGCCGTGTAAAACCAAGCCGGAAGAAGATATATATATATAGATGAACGGAATAAAAAACCTAAAGTCTGTTAGTGAGTAACGAGTTGCGACTTTATTGAAATTACTGCTTTGTAGGTGATTGTAGGTGATTATGGGTATTTAAAGTAAACTTAAAAGACAACCCCTTGAGGCCATTAGTCGTAAAGCGTAACAAAAAAAAATAAAAATAGCAAGCAAACGAACTCTTTTATTTTTATAAGTATGCGTTAACTCACCTGCCTGTATTTCGCAGATATCTTTCTTCAGTTCTTTCTCACTCATTCACAGGTGTGTTGTAGTTATAGTTGAATTTGGCGTTAGCTTCTCTTCTAGAACTGGTGGCGATTCCTCGATGGATTCCTGTTCCTCAGCGCCGTAATAGGCAACACTCTCCAAGGAGGTGGCTAAACCAGAATCTGTTGTGTCAATGTCAGTAAGCGACCCATTAACGTTGTATACAGCGGCGAAAGGTGACTGATGACCACTGGACGAGTTCGATGTGGACGTATCCCACAATGGACTACCACCGCTGCTCGAGCTACTGCTGCTGCTAATAGTACCGGCGTTTCTTGCCCTCATTGACTCTTCATATTGCTGTCGCCTCAAATACTGTCGGTTTAGTTGAAATTGCTTTTGCATTGGGTGTTGTAGCTGTTGTAGCTGTTGTGGTTGTTGTTGTTGTTGCTGTAGTGACGTTGTGGCACACAATCGATTTTTCAAATTACGCTTCAATTCACGATTCACTTTGCGTTGCTGCCGCCGCTGCGCCCATATATGCTCCAAGGCAGTGGTGCTGTTACCACCACAGAGCGGCTGCCAAAATCGTGGCCGATATTGTGATAGTGGATGGCTTTTTTGTTCTACCTGTTTGTTTTGTTGAGCTTTTCGCAACTCCAATTCCTGTAGATGAAAATGGTGACGACAGTATCCCTGCGGGCTGTTCGCGCAAAAACGACAAGCTTCAGCTAAAATACCGCCCGAGCCGTCTGGCTCACCGCACGCCGATGTAGAATTCCGCTTACGCGTCTGCTTATTGCTCTCCAAGCCCCCAGTGTGGTACTGCTCTAGCAGGAGCTTACGTGTCGCGGCCGATGATGTCTCAGCGGCCTCTTTGAGTAGGCGTGAGTTCTTCGGATTGATCCATCGATCGTGTATATGCAGAACAAGCCGCTGACAGTATAAACATAGTGATTGAAACAATAACAACAAAACGATAATCATATATATGGAATGCTTGCTTGTTCAAGAATGGAAGGTGACGTAGATGGAGACCAATTGGCGACTAGTTAAAAATACCGCTGGTATGCGGTTGGGGTTTTCTTACTGACAGGTTTTTTGGTTTTTTTTTTTTTTTGTTGAAAACAAGATGCTGGTCGAAGGAGTTAGAACGGACCCTTCGATTTCGTTGTAGGCTGAGGATTTTCTTCAATAAAGTACATACATGTGTATGTACATATGTCGACGTTGCCTGCGAAGGTGGGTGGATGGTAGATACTTTATAGGCGCTTTTGTGTTTGTGTGTGTATTTGAGAAGAACTTTTCGATTTTTTCCAATGCCTTTCGCTTAAAGCTTATTGTCGGATGCAATTAATTTTCGTTGATTCTTAACCGAACAAAAAAAAACAAAAACTTATAGAACAAGTAAATTTAACTTTGGTATTTTTCAATATTTTTAATAAATTTCTTTCTTCCACGAACACTTATCGACTTGTCGTGCACTCGCTCCTTAGCTAGCTCGTTAGATGGTCTGTATTACTCCATTCCTGTCTGACTTCTGTCAGCCGACTACGACTGCTCTACACTACTGCGCCCAGCAACCCCCTTTTCGCTCGCTCCGAATTTTCCAGTCTGCATTGCAGTCATCCAGCCAACCCCATTTGACTTTTTATCTATCGCTTCATCTACTCATTTGTGATTTTCCACCCCCAATTGGATCAGCCAATGTCGGTATGTATGCACCTACATATATATTTGTATACATATGTACATATATGAATAAGTTACCGTTTTCTTCTGTGTTTAATTTTATCAAATTCTTTGTTTTGTTACCGGCGTTCGCTCACGCCACCCTTTCTAAGTGTGTTCATGTATTGCTCTTTAAGCGTGGTTCTGTTAAGCCTTAACAGTCGCAAGTGCTTCATCCCTAATATTAGGTGTGTATATATATAAACTTGTGTTAATACATATGTGTATATACATACATACATATGTATATATGTACGGATATTTTCGCCCGCATTATGCGTATTTGCTTATCAGCAGCTGATATTTTTAGTAGATGCATACATTTGCATATATATATAGACACATCCCAGTGGGAAAATGTAATGTATGGTAATCGAAAAAATAATCTGTATAAAACAACCGTTGTCGCATTCGAAAATGCTTTTTTCCATGGCGCTGTTCTAAAAATGTAAGGCATTAAATATCGCAGTAATCTAGTAAACGAGGAATGTATGCGATTTAATATGAATTTTTTGGGGATTTTCCGAAAACATTAAGCCCGGATCACACAATGGATGGAATGCCTTAATTGATCTCCTAATGGTGTGATTTCACAATAAATTGTCTCATGCGGCAATCGAGGCCAATATTGTGCTTATTATGCCCAATCAAACATAAACCGGGTGCAACAACAACAATTGTTTGAAATGTTTTGAATCGTGTGACAGCACAGCAATTGGAAAATTTCAAGTCGTTTTCATTTGTTGCGTCCTTGAGTGTCCCCCTAGGTAACATTCTTGGTCTAATTTTATTTATTCTCTTCATCAATGACACTGGTTCCTGTTTTAAAAATTAGAAAGTTTTACTTTTTACTATTTTTCGTAGTATTGTCTGCGAGACTGATTCTCATCTCCTACAACAGGACTTAAATAATCTCATCGAATGGTGTCACAGGAGCAAACTTTCATGCAATACTAACAAATGTTTCCATATGTCTATTTATAAATCTCCGGAGTTTCGGCAACCGTGCTATACTATTGCTAAACACCAACTTATTTTAGTTAAAGATTTTATTGATCTTGAAGCTGTGTTCGATAATCGTTTTACTTTCAGAAATCACATATCGCACACCGTCTTCAAAAGAGTCATAACACAAAATTTTGTATTTTTGAGATTATGCGCTAAAAATGTACGCAGAGCTTCTATTTACCTTTCAGCAAAAGTTGGAACAAATTTTTGTTATAATTTGTTAAAAAAAAAACCCTAAGGTTAAGTCGCCCTTGCCCATATGATTAGCATGTGCTAAGAAATAGTTTTTCACATTTTCTTACAAACGTATTATTTTGAGTTGTGACTCTTTTGAAGACGGTGTGCGATATGTTATGTCCTTCCCAAGGTTTATAGTAGGAGTCCTCATCTAAAGTGATAAAGGGATAAAATGCTTAAATTTTTCAGTTTATCCGCATTCCTACATGAACGCGCCTTGGTAAATAATTGCATAACATTGTTTATTATTTAACTTATATGGCTAGTTACGTTTCAGTTTTACCTCGTCCATTGTGTTCATTTGCTTTTTATGTGTTTGTAGCGAAAGCGACCACCTGGCCACCTGTCAGGGTAGAATCCACCAAAATCGTTTGATAAAATGATAAAATTTGGACGAAGTCGATTTCCATACAAGGTTTGACAGTTCATTTATCAAAATGATAAATTTATCATTTTATCAATTTTATCATTTTTGATTTCAAAGGATTTTAAATATTTGTATACCAGGAGACTTCTCTACAACACTTAAGTTCGTTCAAAACTTGAGTATGCCGCTATTATTTGGAATCCGATTTATAATTGCCATGCTACTAGAATTGAAAGGGTGTAACGTACATAAGAATACTTTGCACTTCAATCGATAAAATTTGAAGAGCCGCTGCCCCAGAGTTGGGCATTATTCGAATAAATTGTTATTTAGATAATTATTCGAATAAACTTTTATCCGTAATATAATTATTCGCAGATAACTCATTTACGAATAAATTATTCGTGAATAAATTGCTTTCGAATAATTTATTCGTTGTTTTATTCGTTATTTTAAATAATGAATAAAAACTCATTTTTAACACATTGAGCCACCTTTTACTTTTATTTCTATTGTCAAGGATTGTGAGTTAGCTGAATTCTGTTAACTATTTTGCCAAGAATACTAGCTCATTCCCTCTGGTTTCGCGGCCCCTGATAAGATTTTTTGCATTGGCCCATGCAAGAATAGCGTTGAAAACCAAATATGGGTAAAGTAAAAATTCTTAATTTCGGTTGAACAACTAAAGAGCACACATATTTCTGCCAAAAAAATAGCGCTCTGATGCTATTTATATGCAAGAAAAAATTCCTTTCAATGTCATGAGCTTTACCGATGGTCTTATTTCCATTTGTGAGATCTTTTCTAAGCGTGCGTAATCTTCTTCTTTGGTCTTGCAACTACAACATTGGTCCGATGCGTCAACTTCTAGGCTTATGTCATGTAGGCCAACAAAAGTCCTTATAAGGAAGCTGAAGAGCACAGATGTGCGTTTTCTATTATAGGAGAGCCAAAAATCCTCAATGTAAAATTTGGCCATTGATATACCAACAGTGGTCTTTCTTGGAAGGATNGGTTTCGCGGCCCCTGATAAGATTTTTTGCATTGGCCCATGCAAGAATAGCGTTGAAAACCAAATATGGGTAAAGTAAAAATTCTTAATTTCGGTTGAACAACTAAAGAGCACACATATTTCTGCCAAAAAAATAGCGCTCTGATGCTATTTATATGCA
>NW_016161855.1:44675-47826 GCF_001687245.7 Rhagoletis zephyria | reverse complement strand
AGTTCAAAGTGTCTCTTTCCCGGTAAAAAAGTTTGAGAGAAAAAAAAGATACACTTTTTGAGAAATTAAATTAAAAAAGAAAAAATGCACTTTTTGTTTATTGTTAAATAAAAAATTTTAAATAATGAAAATCAATAATTATATCATTCTATCTTGAAGTGACAAGAATTACTGACATTTGAGTAAAAACACTGTTTGAATCTATTAAATTTTGACAAAGTTATGGGCATTGTAAAAAAACATTCTCACTGTCAATTCGAATAATCGATTTTTGCCTGAAAAACAAAATCGCGTTTAATTCGGCCGAAAAATTTTTCCGAGCCAAAAGAAAAAATACGTGTCTCATTATTTGGACCAACAAACAATGTATTTGAGTTTGGTCGAAATTAAAAATCATGCTCGTACCTGACCGGTTGTCTGGAAATGGAAAGCATCCGCTATACTTTTAGATCGATATGTTTTTTTTCGAAAAGGTGGCCAGCCTAATTAAAGATATTTTCAAACTAAAGCTTCCATAATTTCTTTCGATTCACTCCCATATCTAAATATTTCATAAAACTTGTGTAAACGTTTATTAAATTCGACTTATCAAACAGGTGGAAGTCCTTTTCAAAAGTTATTTCAAACTAAAATCTTCTTAAATCTCTTTCGCCTGACATTATGATACACGTGCGTTTCAATAGCAGATGAACTAATTTGAATTTGATTGTTCAAAAACGTTGCAACCCTCCTAAAGAAAGGTCAGAAATAAAGAGTTTTCAAACCCATTTCGATTGATACCCACCCTTTAATAATTCGTCGAACTTATTGAATAATTTGAATGTAACTTTTTAAACACGTGGCAGCCCTTCTCATTTCTTAACACTCTTTCGTTTGTCTCCCGTATTTATATAATTCACATAAATTTTGCATTAGTTAATTAAAATAAGCCTTTCAAACAGATGGCAGCCCTCTTGAAAAGTATTTTCAAGCTAAAATCTTGTTAAGGCTGCTTTGTCTAACATTGCAATACATATTTTAATTAAGTGATAAATTAAGTTAAGGTCGATGTTTTAAACATGTGGCAACCCCACTAAATATAGTTCAGAAATAAAGATTTTTGAAACCCCCTTAGATAGATATTGAAATTTTAATAATACATTTAACTTATTAAGTACTTTGAGTTTAAATATTTAAAAACGTGGCAACTCTTTTCTATCACCTCAAAAATAGTCTTAGCGTTGAAAATAAAGATTTCTTAACACACTTTCGTTTGGCATTCATATTTTGATTTTTCTTATAATTTGTATATAAGTTAACTAAATTCGACATTTCAAGCAGGTGACAACCTTGTTCAAAACATTTTCAAACCGTTACCTCTTTAAAACCATTTCGTTTGGCACCCATATGGTGTACATACATACTTCTCTTACCTATTTCCCTTAATTCAAAATGAATTTATTTTTTAAGCAGGTGGCAACCCTCCTATAGTTAAGTTAAAAACAAAGCTTTTCAAAAATATTTCGATTAATACCCATTTTGATTAATTGATAAATCGTTTTAAATAATTTGAATATAGATAAGTTTTTAAAAGTTGGCAACTCTTTAAAAAAAAAATAAACCCTTGTTGCATATCTACAGCCCGAGCCCATTAATTTGACACCTCACTTTTGAAACACGAACGAACGGTACACTGAGGGAAATAATGCATAGTAAAAATGAATACTTCATATTTGATTATCGTTTAAAAATGTTCGAATTTAAAAATAATATTTTCATACAAAATTTATTACGCACGTATTTGATTGTTCACATTTGATATATGAGTGTACATACCAGGGTTGAAAAATGGAAATTTGAGATTGTACCTAATATCATAAAATAAATGTACCTAAATGAGACAGATTGTACCTAAAAAAGTTACATCATTCATTTGTAGTTTTTTTTTTATAAATGTTATTTAAAACATGTATACAAAATATGGATGATTTTTTTTTAACTGAGCCTATATCTATAGACTACATATAATCTAATGGGAATCGGAGAAGTGTTGCTTTTGTCTAATTTTGGCTACTGAAAAATATTGGCGAAAAAGACAAAAAACACACTTTGCGAAGTATACTTCTTTATCCAGCTTTTTATAAAACAACAGGAAAAGTCTGCTTATTTATCCGATTCCTTTCGCACCTATCGAAGTCTAGAGAAAATAATCAAATTGCCGGAAGTAAGTTCGAAAGCATTTTAAATATATTTCCAGAAATCAAAAAGCGAATATGGATCAAATAGCTATAGTTCTCATATAAAGAAAATATGAAATTTGAAGACATCCTAGACACTGAACTGTATGTGTGAATAAAGGCTGGTTTTCATTATGTCATATTTTGACAACAAAATTTGTCGCCATATTTTGACACAACTTTCTTTCCTTTATCCCTACCTTTATCGATGATATTATGGGCCAAAAACNACCATATTTAGACACAACTTTCTTTCCTTATCGATGATATTATGGGCCAAAAACTTACAAATAGCCGCTTTAGCAGCGGATGTACAAGCATGAAGGCCTATTTCCTTTTTGGTGGTTGTTGTTTCCGACAGGGTGGGTGTATGATGTATTATGGAACGAATTTCCGTTATCCCTTTTCAGATTTGGTTTAGAGACAAACCGGTTCGGCGTTGTTCAGTGTCATTTTTCGTTCTGCATAATTTTTGTTGGTTGCTCGTATTTATACTCCTTGTTAACTACCTCTTTCTTTTGTTAGGTACGTCTTTTTAGTTTTGCAGTGTTTGCGGTACTCAATAGGTAGATGAATTGTTTTGGCTCGTTTTTGACGGCAGGTAGAAGTCCGTGATTTTTACCCCCTTTGTTTTTGCAGTCGGTGTATTCCCTTCCATATCTGTCCTTAATATTTTCTTGTTGTCATTCTTCTTCTTGTACAGTAGTTTTAGAGGTTCAAACAGTACGTCCGATGCAGTATTTATTTGCTCATTTATTATTTGTCCTTTGAAGGTCTTCTGTTTATATATTTCCATATTTTCTAATATATTCAATCCTTGTCCTTTGTGTTGTACACGGAAAAGTTCTGTTGTTTGTTGTTTGTCCAATCTTCATTGGTGTGCATTTATTTTTGATCATGTGATTCGCGAAGTTCGATTCTATTGCAGCCTCTGG
>NW_016161855.1:43997-44525 GCF_001687245.7 Rhagoletis zephyria | reverse complement strand
TTCCTCGCTTATTTTCTCTTTCAATATATTTCCCACTGTGTTCCTTTGTTCCTGTGTTCTTTTAAATGATGTCTGAATGTCGTACTTATGAAAGAATATTGTAAGATGTTTTTCCTGTGTAAGTTAGAGCTGCCCAAGTTTTTTTATTGTTTTTCTCTTTGCTAGTCGAGAACACATAAGGGATTATAATAAGAAAAAACGAAAACCAGAGGCTGCAATAGAATCGAACTTCGCGAATCACATGATCAAAAANAGCGGGTCTTCCTCGCTTATTTTCTCTTTCAATATATTTCCCACTGTGTTCCTTTGTTCCTGTGTTCTTTTAAATGATGTCTGAATGTCGTACTTATGAAAGAATATTGTAAGATGTTTTTCCTGTGTAAGTTAGAGCTGCCCAAGTTTTTTTATTGTTTTTCTCTTTGCTAGTCTTTTTCGAATTTTGTGTCCTTTCTTAACTTCTCCACCGGCCTCTCCTATATCCGTTATTTTCCGCAATGGCATATATTGTATCCAGTTCCTTCTTGTAGC
>NW_016161855.1:37889-38996 GCF_001687245.7 Rhagoletis zephyria | reverse complement strand
CGAACCGAACACTGATTTTGGTAATAAAATTCAATGATTTGCAAGCGTTGCTCGTTAGTAAGTCTATTCATGATGAAATGTCAAAGCATACTGAGCATCTTTCTCTTTGACACCATGTCTGAAATCCCACGTGATCTGTCAAATACTAATGCATGAAAATCCTAACCTCAAAAAAATCACCCGTTAAATAGGTTTATATACGCAAATCACTAATCATCAAACGCTCTTCTACTTGTTACACATTTTGCTAATAAAATGAGCGGAATTCCAACAAGAACAAAATTAATATACTCTTGTGCACAAGTGCGCTCGGATACACTGAGGGAAATAATGCATAGTAAAAATGAATACTTTATATTTGATTATCGTTTAAAAATGTTCGAATTTGAAAATAATATTTTCATACAAAATTTATTACGCACGTATTTGGCTGTTCACATCACACACATTCACATTCATACATAGTACAAGTTGATGGTGTTGATGGATATTCAACATTTGAAAGCAAATTTATATGCCTGGGTGTAGCTGAGTGCGCAAAGATGCATGCCACAATTTGTTGATATCCAGAGATGGCCAGGGTCCGAATTCCACTGCAGGCAACATGCAAGTTAAATATTTTTTTTTTTAGTTTTTGTCTTGATTATTCACTTCACTGATGCTTTTTCAGAACGAACGCGGTCATTTTAATATGTGCGTAATTGAATTGAATATTTACCAATATATAGTACTTTCGTTGACGTTTATAGTAAGATCAATTACGTTTCTATTTGATTTTAATATTTTTCCCCTCAGTGTACGGATCTGATGGTATTGATTATTGAAAAATTTGATTTTAATTGTTCAACAGGTGGCAACTCTTTTCGAAAAAACAAAACCAGTTTGCACATCTACAGCCAAATAAGCAAATGGATGTATAGAATTGACAACAACAACTACGCTGTCGAGTTTAAATAGCGGCAAATCAGCTGCACTTGATAGTAGTTGGTTGAATAAGGAAAATGAATTAGCAACAAGAGTTTACGGGATGTACATAGCTCAGTGGTTAACGCTTCTGACTTTGAACATCGAATTCGCAGGTTCGATCCCTGCTGAAGTCTAGAAAAA
>NW_016161855.1:31070-36470 GCF_001687245.7 Rhagoletis zephyria | reverse complement strand
GAGGTACAGGAAAGGCACGTTTGATGCCAAGTGCTGTTCCTATGACCCTTATGCCGGAAAGTCCCTCCAACAACACTGCAACTCATAAATTAAAAACATAAAACAACATACAAATTAACAAATTTTAACTAAAAAAATATATAAATAGAAACAAAACTTCAAATTTACTCAAAAACGTCAACCAGCGAAATGTAATTTTTTATTTTTCCTTACACACGCTCATTTTTATTTTTACTCTCCCGAAAACTTTGACTTTTGTAGGTTCGATGTCAATTTGGCTTCTACCTGTTTTTATTGTACCATGGAACGTAATGAGGAAATCAAATGAATAATGGGAGAGTATTCAAATGTTGCCTTTTGTGGAAAAACGGTACGGTAATTTTTTACTATGCGTTTTTTATTTCAAAATTAAAATAAAAAAAATAACAGTCCCAGGATAAGCTACTTTTGAAATGACCACATAAATGGTACGGGTTTTTTATGGATACCAACTGCACGACACAAATCGCATCGAAATTTAGCTGCATCCTTATTTACCTACTGCCATGGGCCGGTAGCTGAGAATTGGTTTTGCTTTACTCTCGACGTCAACCAGTGGCAACACCATACACCAGTGCTGGCTGTGCATTTGAGGGTGGCACCGGTGGCTGTGGGTATTAAAAGTTGTGAGGGTGTGAGCGTGTGAAGTGGGAGTAAGACGGGCGATTCCCGACTAAGTTAGAGTTTGGGTGTTGTAGATAGCTATGGGTGTGTGGCGAGCATTGCCATTAAGGGGTGAATAGCAACTGTGCAGCAGTAACAAAAAAAAAAAACAAAAACCCTCGGTTTCAATTTTCTTTTTGCTTATTTATGGACATAATGGGCTTGCTGGATATCCTGCCCTTGTCACATCGTGTCTTTCCACCTGCCATTCGACGTAACCATTTTGTTTACTAACTATTTTTCCGTCTTATATGAAACCGTTGTGGTGTAGGCGGCCGCTGTGGTGTAGTGGTTATCAGTGCTCACTTCCACTCAGCAAAGCCTGGGTTCGAGACCAGGTTCCAACAACATCAATATAGAAAAGCATAAAATTTGTTTCTAATAGCGGTCGGCCTCGGCTGGTTATAGCAAACCTCCGAGTGTATTCTGCCATAAAAAAAGGTTCTCATAAAAACACAATCGCCGTTCGGAGTCGGCGTAAAACTGTATGTCCCTTCTCTTTCTATGACAACATCAAGGCACTCGCCACAAATCGGAGGTGAAGCTCGGAAAAACACTAACATATTCAGCCCAATTCTTAATATTCCCGACGAGTTTGTTCTACGGGAATTTGTTTCTCCCGAGAAAGAAATCCTCCAATAAATAACTGCCAGGGAGTAGCATTTTCCCCGAAAATTTGGGAGGAGGAAATTCGAGCTTCGAAAAAGCTGTTTGCCACTTTTTTCACAGCTCACCATTTAATATAAAAAATCCTCAGGGAAAGGAGAGAAAATTCGCAGGGAGTTTCTGTTCAGAATCGGCCAGATTGTGAAAGAGCCAAGCTATTATTATTATGAAACCATTTAATACACTTAATTTAAATTTTTTATGAAAAATATAGTTAACTAGTGAACCCGCATGGCGTTAAGACGCCCAAAATTTTAATTAAAAAACCTAGAAACTATTCCAAATGTTAGTTACCGATCCGAGTGCAACTTTTTTCATTTGACGGATATCTAACAGATTTCTGGCAATTTTGCTAGCTGGGTATCTATTGTACGCGATGAGAGAAAGTAGTGTACTACTAAAAGTATGTTAAAACATTAAGGATTAATGTAATTTATTCTAAATTAAGCATCATGTAATTCATAATATGGATCTTAACAAACCTGAAGTCAATTTTGAAAAATCCAAAAGAGTGAATCCAATATGGCGCCCAAGAATTAAAAAAAAAAATTTCCATCGATAACTTAAATTTGTGACACACAATGTTCATATATTTATGTATGCGCCAGTTTTACCGTGATATATTTTTTAATTACTCGTTTATTCCATGGGGTGTTCAAGCTTTATTTAAATTTAAAAAATTAAATTACTATACCGTTTTAAAAATCTGAAAATTCACTACAGGACATTTTTTTATTCTCTTTTTGTCTTCGCCTTCTCGTTTTTGCCTTTATAAGTTTTGAAAAAAGGTTTTGAACGAACCATTATATCACATTCCTAGGCAAGTTTTGAAAGAGTATTTTCGATATTAAATTTTATTAAAACAAAATGTTGAAATCAGCTTCGTATAGAAACAGTATCATCTTTAATTAAGAAAGAGATGTTCTTAAATATCATAACTTTACGACACTCACATATTGACTAGATTTGACTATTTATTTTATTATATTTTAATTTTAATTATTTGTTTATAAAACTATAGTTTATTCCTTAACAAACACTAAATGAAAATAAGTTTAATCTTTGAACAACATTAAAAAAATCGACGAACTTTCGTAAAAATTTCGTACTTTCTATTTCAATTTTATCTATTAATATTTTGCAGTTTTTTAGCTCATTCAATTTTAGTCTAATAAAGTGCAAATTTAAAGAAGCTGTGATTTACAGTTGATGTATGGCATATTTTTGACGATGTCGGTAATTTTCGTCCATATTGTCTAAGTATGTTCGACGATTTTTTTAATGAAGAAAATGAACAACGCCTTCATCAAAAAAAATATATTAAAAATCAACGATAAGTCGCAGCTATGTATTTGAAACTTGCGCTTTATTTGAATTCATCGGGATACAAAACTGCATACTCAAAATATGTATTTCTAGGAAATCTAATTAAAAAGATTTATTTTGGAACGAATTTCCGTCATCCCTTGTCAAGTTTGGTTTGCAGACAAACCGGTTTCGGCGTTGTGCCATCTTCAGTGTCATTTTTCGTTCTGTCTGGTTCGAGATTTGTCCCTAATTTATGTTCATTTATCTTAGGTAATGTGATTTTCGTCGATGATTAATTACTAGATATGCCATGGTGCCCATTTTTTGAAGCAGGTAATAGGTTCATCTTCGCTGTTTCGGTATTAACATCCATTATGTTGTCGCTGTATGGTTTTTGCCTGCAGGTAGGTAACAGTCAGTGATTTTTGCCCTGGTGGTGCTTTTTGGTGTGTTCAGAGTGTCCATGCCTGTTGTTTTGTTGTAATTTTTCTTTTTTTCGTAAATCAATTTTAAAATTATTAAAATATTATTAAAATGACACTGAAGATGGCACAACGCCGAAACCGGTTTGTCTGCAAACCAAACTTGACAAGGGATGACGGAAATTCGTTCCAAAATAAATCATCTTACCACCCTGTCGAAAAAATCAACCAACTCCAACACACTAATTAAAAAGCTTTACGAAAGCTTGTTGATTTTGTTTATGTTGCGCAAAGATTAAACCTTAGATTTGTAAGGGTTTTGTTAAAGTGCAAAATGCATTTTGATAAACAAATGATTAAAATTATATAATTTTAAGATAAATTGCCAATTTAGTTAACATGTATAAAGTTTTGATAAGCACTTGAAATGTCAAGTTTTAGTACTGAATTCAAAGAAGATGTCTCTTTTATCCATTCATAATAACTTAAAAAATGTGTTTGTTAAGAAGTGTATCTTAAAATATCTGCCTTGACATTTATGTTAAAAGTGTAAAATATGTAAATGTACCTACATAAACTTTCCCGTGAATACCATCAAAGCATTGGTCTTGAAGGGAATCTACGTATGCATGCATGGATATGAGTAAATTAAAAAGTCGGTACAATTTACAGTCAAAAAGTACAGTTTTTGTATAGATTATAGATAATTTCCCAACACTGTGGGGAACTAAGCAAAATGGCCTAGTGTAATTCGCAAGTATTCAAATATATAATCCACAAACCGATAATTTTATATATTCATTCAAAGATAATTTGCCATCAGTCTGAAATAAAAAAATTATAAATCGGAAGGTTAAAATAGTATTGTGTTATTAATTCAAAAATAAAAAGTTTTATTTCACTGACGAAGAGGGGGATTTTTCCCCCCAATCCCTCCCCCACTACCCTGGCTACGGCACTGGATTGGGCTGAACATATAGCAGACAGTCCCAACTATCCCCCATTTATAAATATTACAGTTTATTTGACAATTGTCTGAGTTAGTTTGAATGTGATAGTTCTCGAGATCAGTGAACCTTAAAAGCTAGTACCTTTAAGTCTTGGGAAGTTTTCCCTATTTCTTGAGAAATTGACAGCCCATTCGACAGTTGTCAACTCTCAATGCTTTGATTTGATGCAAAATTCATGAATAGCGTGTCTTAAACCTTTATCAGTAGCATTTTAAAAAATATTTTACTTTTTTATAAAAGTTAACAGTCCATTTGACGTTTGAAATTTAAATTTTACATAAAATACGTGTCTAGCGTGCCTAAAAACCTTATCAGTGGTATTTTCAAAGAGATTTTCTTCATTTTCGAGAAATGAGCAGTTGATTTGACAGCTGTCAACTGTCAAACTAATAATTTATGGCATATTCGAATTTAGAATTAAGTATAAAAATACTACGATGCTGCAGTTTTACATATTACAATCGTTACAGCCCTTCTAATTTTTCGTGTAAATCATGGCTTCTCCGATTTTTATGAAAAGCTGTTTTTCATGGCAGAAATACACTCGGAGGTTTGCAATTGTCTGTCGAGAGCCGACCGCTATTAGAAAAAACTTTGTTGTTTTTTGTTGATTTTGGGTACAACCGGGCTTGAACCCAGACCCTTCGGAATGGTAGCGCGCACTGCTAACACAGTATTATAAATAGGTTAATATACGCAAATCACTAATCATCAAACGCTCTTCTACTTGTTACACATTTTGCTAAAAAAATGAGCGGAATTCCAACAACAACAAAATTAATATACCCTTGTGCACAAGTGCGCTCAGGTATAAAAAGCAGCCTTCCGACCGTACTAAATCTTATATATATCTTATCTTATATCTGTATAGGTGCGTTTTTCACATAAGGTTGTTGAGAAAAAAATTTTAATTTAGGTAAGTAAATACTTAACAAATAACCAGTCTTAATTTCAGACAGGTCTGTTTGAGACCTTTTTTATCTTCTAACAAAGTTGGAAAAAGGGTCGAAACAGAGACTTTACGAAAATCAGGTAGACCTAACAACTTTACGGAAAAATGCTTTTCTTTTGTGTTTATGTGTACCTAAAATTAAAGTGCCTTTCGTTAAATACAAAAAATAGCAACTGATCGCTTTGTTTACAGACAACACAATCTTAAATACAACGAACAAAAATACACAATTTTCTCCATATGAAAAATTTGTCGGCTGTACGTCCTAAACAGCTACATCCCTTTTTAAAAAATTTTTATTTTCGTAATCTCTGGCAAATTCTCATATTTATATTCTTTA
>NW_016161855.1:16257-31045 GCF_001687245.7 Rhagoletis zephyria | reverse complement strand
AAAAAAAAAAACAAAAACCCTCGGTTTCAATTTTCTTTTTGCTTATTTATGGACATAATGGGCTTGCTGGATATCCTGCCCTTGTCACATCGTGTCTTTCCACCTGCCATTCGACGTAACCATTTTGTTTACTAACTATTTTTCCGTCTTATATGAAACCGTTGTGGTGTAGGCGGCCGCTGTGGTGTAGTGGTTATCAGTGCTCACTTCCACTCAGCAAAGCCTGGGTTCGAGACCAGGTTCCAACAACATCAATATAGAAAAGCATAAAATTTGTTTCTAATAGCGGTCGGCCTCGGCTGGTTATAGCAAACCTCCGAGTGTATTCTGCCATAAAAAAAGGTTCTCATAAAAACACAATCGCCGTTCGGAGTCGGCGTAAAACTGTATGTCCCTTCTCTTTCTATGACAACATCAAGGCACTCGCCACAAATCGGAGGTGAAGCTCGGAAAAACACTAACATATTCAGCCCAATTCTTAATATTCCCGACGAGTTTGTTCTACGGGAATTTGTTTCTCCCGAGAAAGAAATCCTCCAATAAATAACTGCCAGGGAGTAGCATTTTCCCCGAAAATTTGGGAGGAGGAAATTCGAGCTTCGAAAAAGCTGTTTGCCACTTTTTTCACAGCTCACCATTTAATATAAAAAATCCTCAGGGAAAGGAGAGAAAATTCGCAGGGAGTTTCTGTTCAGAATCGGCCAGATTGTGAAAGAGCCAAGCTATTATTATTATGAAACCATTTAATACACTTAATTTAAATTTTTTATGAAAAATATAGTTAACTAGTGAACCCGCATGGCGTTAAGACGCCCAAAATTTTAATTAAAAAACCTAGAAACTATTCCAAATATTAGTTACCGATCCGAGTGCAACTTTTTTCATTTGACGGATATCTAACAGATTTCTGGCAATTTTGCTAGCTGGGTATCTATTGTACGCGATGAGAGAAAGTAGTGTACTAACACTGATGGAGTAATAGCCACGATGCAACGTTAATAGAATAGAAGGTTACGACATGGTGCTGTCAAAAATTTGTTTTCCTCCAATGACGTAGTTGCAAAGTGAGTTCTGATTGGCTGAAATATTTTACGAAGAAGAAGAGTACACAAAACGCAGAAAATATAATTGCCGTATAGCATATTTTAGGAATCCTAATCAAATGGGCACTTTTGATATAAAACCGTGGCAAAGCTTATTATAACAACATAAAATGTTATAACTTAACGTGAAACTGGATTAAGATAATAATATTCGTACAATAGTGACAAATGAAATGTAAATCGAATGCAAATTGAAATTTGCTGGTGATTTTATTCTTGAAAGTGAGCAGAACGCACTCACGTATTTTTAAATAAAAAGCGTTCATAACATTGCCAAAATTTCGCTACCGAAATTGCAATTCATCTTTAGACATACGGTAAAACCTAAGTTACCTTTTTCATTGTAATTTTTGCAATCACTTAAATTTTTAATAATTTAAATAAACTCAAAGACGTAGAAAAAAGCACAAACTTCGACGCAAATTGTCAAACGGTAAATATAAGGGTTACACATATTTGAAAAAAACTTGATGTATTTTTGACTAAAATGGTGTATTTTTATAAGATAATTTTTTAGGAATCTGGCAACTCCAAAAATTGAGCCATCCACGTCATCAAGATGGCAGCCATGGCTGATGTCGCAACCTTGTATTTTATGAACCTTGGCCACGATGTAGAGAACAGGGCTGCCAATTTGGCCCAAACCGTGCCATTTTTGGCCCTTTTTTACATCAAATGGCAACTGATTTTGCAATTTGGCACAAGGTGCCAAAATGGCACTTTTGAAAAATAGGAAAATTTAATACATTTTTGTGAAATCCTTTGCGTGTACTTCCTTTTCTCAACTACAATTTTCTAATTTCTATAGTGTATACTACTGGTTTATCTTACTTTGGCATTGGACTTTTGATTTGGAATGTGTTTCTAGTTTTAATGCTAAATGGGAAAAACTAAAAAGAATTGCACCTTTTTTGGCACTTTCATTTTTCTTTTTGGCACATTTTGGCATTTTTCTATCCTCAATATGGCACTTCATAGTTAAGTATAGTTGGCAGCCCTGGCAGAGAACAAAGGTGACACCCAAGATCTATACCAGTGGTCGGCAAAATTTACACTAGGTTCTTTCCCTAAAAATCCGGACCGGATCCGGTAATTCGAGAATAAACGAAAAGTTTGCTCTCAAAAGTGGAACATAGTCCAGAAGTACGGGAACGCACAAAACCACACTCGTGCCCTGAATTTGAGAGAAAGCTGATTCACGTTGTTTTTGTTTTTGTCACTTCAATGCAAAAATTTTGAAATTTAATTTTTATTTCACAAATTTGATTTTAAGTATATAAAAATTGAAAATACACCAACAGGCCATTCACTATTCCTTAAAAGCACCAAGTAAATGCAGGCAACATGTAAACACAAAAGAGCTGATATGCACTTTGACACTTTATCCATTTTTACCCGGAGAAAAAGTCGGGGCTGTTTCGGGCAGGAAGAAGAAGACACTTACGATCCAATACGTCCCAATTTCGCTCTCTATTACGAAATAATTTTTCCCTTGGGAGTATATGTAAATTCAAAACTTTAAAACTGGTTTTCTCCAGTTATTAAGTTTTTGAATTATGAAAATATTGAAGTAAAACTCAAATAAAAAATTTCAAAATTCATTTGGATTCACCCACGTCAAATATTGAAAATATAAATAAAAAATTGAATTTATCAAAATTTTCCATATCATTATGAAATGATCAAAAATGTCTTTTACAGGTCTATTCTGCGCTGGTAATAAACATTTTGTAACCGGTAAATAAAGTTGCTGTCAATTTTTAAACCCTTTTCGCATCCTGTGTACTCTTGTAACCGGTAAATTTTGTTACTATCTCAAAAAATAAATATGCAATGCCAGAATTTCCACAATTCTTCATAGCTGAATTGCTGAATATTTTAATTGCGTTACCAACGTACCTAGAATCGCGGTGACAAGAACTGGTAACATTTTTTCGTAATAAAATTTTCCGTTTACAAAATCTTCGGTAACGTGCAGAATTGACCTGTAAATCGCACACATATTCCACAACCACCTTTTAATTCTTTGAAAAAAATTAACTCTTTTTCATTAAAAAGTCGTTGTATTTCTTCTTCATCAAATTGTTTTCTTATCAAAAGAATCAAAATGTCTTTGAATAGCATGTTCTTTATATTTTAAATGACTTATAGCACAAAAGGCATTGCATGTCACCAAAAGCATTTTCAAGCATGTAATATTTCTCGCAAGGCATTTTTGCATACAAAGAAACAAAGCGCAACAGCCAAACACGATGTTGATTCGTTGCTCTCTAGCCAACGACTAAACGATAGAGCGTAAGAATACGTGTGAGCAGGGTTGCCAAAATTGTTACCAAAACTGGTAGACAAAAATTTGGGTTGGTAAAAAGGTACATTTTTTCTCATTTTGGTAAATTTTTGTTGAATTATTTTGTTTGAAAAAACAAATAAAACACTTCGTTCCCCCTTTATTTTTCGTAGTTATCTTTATATTAAAAATGTCTTTCTAAAAGTGTAGTCAACTTTATTGCATTAATTTTCGAGCGATTTAAATATTTTAAATGATTACTTAAATAAAAAGAAAACATGGACAGGTATATATATATATTATATTTGTTTGCAAAAAAATTTAAATCAACGCAATTGTTAAATAAAAAAAAAACACAAAATACAGGCGGCAAAAAATTAAAAAAAAAAATCAACGGGAATTTTCAGCTGCGCATTGTTGGTTATACTCAAATATTCTTCCTCTTCTTTTTTGGCGCTGGAACCGCCTAAGCGATTTTGGCCAAAGCACGGTAGTTGTTTTTCTTATGTGCCAACTGACGCCAATTGGAAACGCCAAGTGAAGCCAAGTCCTTCTCCACCTGATCTTTCCATCGTAGTGGGGGTCTCTCTCTTCCTCTGCTACCACCAGCGGGTTCCGAGTTGAATACTTGCAGAGCTGGAGCGTCGGTGTCCATTCGAACGACATGGCCAAGCCTGCGGAGCCGCTGTATTTTAATTCGCTGCACTATGTCCATATCGTTGTAAAGCTCATACAGCTCATCGTTCCATCGTCTGCGGTACTCGCCGTCGCCAACGCGTAAAGGCTCGTAAGTCTTCCGCAAAATTTTTCTCTCGAACACTCCAAGGGCCGCCTCATCGGATGTTGTTATTGTCCATGCTTCTGCCCCATATACCAGCACGTCCATGATGAGTGACTTATAGAGCGTGGTTTTCGTACGTAGAGAGAGGAGTTTACTCCTGAATTGCCTACTCAGTCCAAAGTAGCACTTGTTGGCAAGAGTGATTCTGCGTTGGATTTCAATGCTGACATCTTTATCGGTGTTAATGCTTGTTCCCAAGTAAACGGAATTCTCTACTTTCTCGAAATTGTAACTGTCAACAGTGACGTGGGTGCCAAGGCGCGAATGTGCTGACTGTTTGTTTGATGACAGGAGATACTTCGTCTTGTCCTCGTTTACCACCAGACCCATGCGCTTTGCTTCCCTATCCAACTTGGAAAAGGCAGAACAGACTTCGCGGTTTTTGTTACCGATGATGTCGATGTCATCGGCATAAGCCAGCAATTGCACGCTCTTGTAGTAAATTGTTCCTGAGCGGTTCAGTTCTGCAGCTCTTATTATCTTCTCCAACATCAGATTAAAGAAGTCACATTAAAGAGAGTTGCCCTGTCTGAAATCCCGTTAGGTGGCGAACGGCTCGGAGAGGTCTTTCCCAATTCTGACGGAGTTGGTGGTATTGCTCAACGTCATTGTACACAGCCGTATGAGTTTTGAGGGGATGCCAAATTCAGACATAGCGGCGTATAGGCAACTCCTTTTAGTGCTGTCAAAAGCGGCTTTAAAGTCGACAAATAGGTGGTGAGTGCCGATCCTTTTTTCGCGGGTCTTTTCCAGGATTTGGCGTATTGTGAATACCTGGTCTATGGTGGATTTGCCGGGTCTAAAGCCACTCTGATAAGGCCCAATCAGTTCATTCGCTCAAATCTTATGCGCTAGGGAACTCCACGCCTTAAATTTTTATAAGAATTCAGAGTAAGAAGTTCGAAATTTAGACGAAATTTTTCGAAAGTACGAACTGTACTTTTCGACTGTAAATTGTATCGACTTTTTAATTTGCTCATATGCATGCATGCATACATAGGTTCCCTTCAAGACCAATGATTTGATGGTATTCACGGGAAAGTTCATGTAGGTACATTTACATATTTTACACTTTTAACATAAATGTCAAGGCAGATATTTTAAGATACACTTCTTAACAAACAAATTTTTTTAAGTTATTATGAATGGACAAAAGAGACATCTTTTTTGAATTCAGTACTAAAACTTGACATTTCAAGTGCTTATCAAAACTTTATACATGTTAACTAGATTGGCCATTTATCTTAAAATTATATAATTTTAATTATTTGTTTATAAAAATGCAGTTTACACTTTAACAAACCCCGTATAAATCCAAAGTTTAATCTTTGGGCAACATTAACAAAATCAGCAAACTTTCGTAAAGCTTTTTAATTAGATTTCCTAGAAATACATATTTTGAGTATGCAGTTTTGTAGCCCGATCAATTCAAATAAAGCGCAAGTTTAAAATACATAGCTGCGACTTATCGTTAATATATATATATATTTTTTTTTTTTTGATGAAGGCGTTGCTAATTTTCTTCTTTAAAAAAATCGTCGAACATACTTAGATAATATGGAAGAAAATTACCGACATCGTCAAAAATATGCCATACATCAACTGTAAATCACAGCTACTTTAAATTTGCACTTGATTAGACTAAAATTGAATGAGCTAAAAAACTGCAAAATATTAATAGATAAAATTGAAATAGAAAGTTCGGGATTTTTACGAAAGATTGTTGATTTTTTTTAATGTGGTTCAAAGATTAAACTTATTTTCATTTAGTGTTTGTTAAGGAATAAACTTTATTTTTATAAACAAATAATTAAATTAAAATATATTAAATAAATAGGAAAATCTAGTCAATATGTGAGTGTCGTAAAGTTATGATATTTAAGAACATCTCTTTCTTAATTCTTTAATAAAATATAGTATCCAACAATTTGTTATAAGGCCATAAAATAACAAAAACAAAATTTAGTATCGAAAATATTCTTTCAAAACTTGCCTAGGAATGTGATATAATGGTTCGTTCAAAACCCTTTTTTCAAAACTTACTTATAAAGGCAAAAGCGAGAAGGCGAAGAGAAAAAGAGTATAAAAATATTTCGCGCAGTGAATTTTCAGATTTTTAAAACGGTATATTAATTTAATTTTATAAATTTAAATAAAGCATGAATACCCCATGGAATAAACGAGTAGATAAAAAATATATAACAGTAAAACTGGCACATACATATATATATGAAAGAATGCACTCAGGCGACACCTCTAGCCATTGTGTGTCACAGATTTAAGTTATCGATGGAAATTTTTTTTCATCTCCCCCCAAAAGCCAAAATCTGGCTACGNTATATATATGAAAGAATGCACTCAGGCGACGCCTCTAGCCATTGTGTGTCACAGATTTAAGTTATCGATAGCCAAATCCTGGCTACGCCACTGGTTTGAATTCTTGATTTTTATGGGTTTGGTTAAAGCGCAAACAATATTCTTATACAAAATAAAATACCAAATAATTTTTACTTGAAGAACAAAAAATCACCAAAATTTTTGGAGTCACTGTATTTGTGTAAAATAACTCCAGTTGAAATTTTTTCAAATGAAGGAGTTTCGTTGTTGCCTTTAGTTTCATCACTTTCGCTTTTGAAGGTATAATTAATTAGCAATAACTAAAAGAATAACAAAACTATAGTTCTTATTAAAATAACTAAAAAAACGATATTGGTAGATATTTTCCAGATATGGTAGATTTTTTTCATGTGGATGGTAAGTATTTATTTTCGTCAGTGGCAACCCTGCGTGTGAGTTGATCTTCCATAATTGTGGTATGAAGCGTCGACCATTGATCTATGCATAGAAGGTCGCGCAATGCGCGAAATAAAAATTGCCTCTCTCTGCGCATATGGTCGCAGGGCGATTTTTTGCTTTCACGCCATCATGTTGAAAAAGCCACAAAACCTGATTTTTCACAGCGGTCAATTTTTGCTAAATTTTCACTTGCACTCGCTATATCTCAGACGTTTATGTATCGATTGATTTGGAATTTGTACACAATAAACCAGATATTATTCTAAAGAAGATGAGTCTAACTACACTTCTTAATACTTATTAAAAGCAAAATGGTGGATATTTTATTTTGTGGCTTTTTCGACATAAAGGCATGAGTAAAAACTTGGTTAAAATTAACTTTAAATGTATTTTTGAATAAGCTATTGACTACAATTCGTTTGAAATCGCTTCTCTTCACTTCAATTTTATGTTTTTTACGCCGCCTGTTGTTTTCGCTGCTTGTTGTTTTCGCTGTTGTTGTCGCCGAAACTTTGCGAGAAGAATAACGGACCTGCGCATTGCGCAACCTCTTATATNTGACTACAATTCGTTTGAAATCGCTTCTCTTCACTTCAATTTTATGTTTTTTACGCCGCCTGTTGTTTTCGCTGCTTGTTGTTTTCGCTGTTGTTGTCGCCGAAACTTTGCGAGAAGAATAACGGACCTGCGCATTGCGCAACCTCTTATATATAAACCTTGGGTGGCGCCCATTTCGTACCGCTATTCCGCTCTTAATAAAGTTGGCAGAATCGCTGTTTGTATTACGTCACACTAATGCAACTAATGGGTGATTTTTTAAGAGCTTGATACCTTTTTTTTTAAAAAAAACGCATAAAATTTGCAAAATCTCATCGGTTCTTTATTTGAAACGTTAGATTGGTCCATGACATTTACTTTTTGAAGATAATTTCATTTAAATGTTGACCGCGGCTGCGTCTTAGGTGGTCCATTCGGAAAGTCCAATTTTGGGCAACTTTTTCGAGCATTTCGGCCGGAATAGCCCGAATTTCTTCGGAAATGTTGTCTTCCAAAGCTGGAATAGTTGCTGGCTTATTTCTNTGATGAAATGTCAAAGCATACTGAGCATCTTTCTCTTTGACACCATGTCTGAAATCCCACGTGATCTGTCAAATACTAATGCATGAAAATCCTAACCTCAAAAAAATCACCCGTTAGTTTAAGTTTTTCTTGCAAAATTTCTTTTTCTTCTTGTATTCCTGCTCGCCATTTGACAACTCACTCGCAACTGCAGCAGTGTGACGTCACACACAAATTATTCTCGAAAATCCTCTCTGATAGGCGCAATCTTGTATTGTTGTGTAAGTACAAGAATGATAGAATACACGATTAGGCCCGTGAGAGAGAATTTTTGCGCGTAATTTTTGCGTGACGTTATCTTTGTGCATTTGCGAGAGAGAAATGCCAAAACGCATAAGAAAATATATATATAAGGCTCATTCCTTGTTTGATTGATTGTTCCTTGAAGAATTTAAGGAGACACGTATTTTTTCTTTCTGCTCAGAAATTCGAATCTTTCGAATAATGATTTTTTTCTTTTTGAGTACGGACGCTTCTTTTTTCCGCTCTTAATAGTAACTTTTGATGAAATCGCTTATAACTACCGCAAAAAAGCAAGGATTTTAACGATTTTTTTTTTAATTGCAGATATTGATATACTGAATCGATCTAGTGAACTAAACATCAGTAATTGTTTATTAATAATTAATTATTGTTTATAAACAAACTTTTTTTTTAAATTGTCACTTCTTTCTCTCAAACTTTTTTGTCTATTAGGGAATAGTATAAACTATTTTCAGTACGAGTATCAATACGCTAAAATTCGTCGTTTTCGAGTTATGATTTTTTTCGGAAAATGCACTTATATGATGCTAAAAGATTTTCGTGCCAGTTGGGGGCACAAAAATTGTTGCCCATTATGATAAAGTTTCCTTGCTGGACATTTTTTGAGGTTGCCCGATCAGAGCTAAAAGTTTTTTCAATTGGGCCCTACTTTTGGCCTAATTGGGGCCCAATTTGGAAAAAGGTCGAAATAGCACGCGATTTGCCCAATCTACCGAAGATTTCCCCACCCAGTGCTCAAAATTTGCTCAATGAGAACATGTATACGCAATTAAAACGTTTTTATCGAAAAAATCACACATACACACATCAAAATTCCCTACGAAAAAAAATATTTTTTAATATTTTTCCTTGAAAAATCTTCCACATACAAATTTTTTACACCGAAGTTGAGTAAAATGAGTACAAAATGAGTTACAAATTTACACATTTTTTTAATTTTGTTTCGAATTTTTTTGAGTATGCAATTTTGTAGCTCATTAAATTTGAGTATAATAAAGTGCAAGTTTTAAGCTACTGCAAAATTGCGTTAGTTTTTAATATTGCTTATGCTGACGGCTTCTTGCACTTTTTCCTTATCGAAGAAAATGCGTAAAACCGTTTCCAAAGATTAAAAAAAAAAAAAAATAACGGCAGTTTTGCAATCGCCTAAAATTGCACTTTATTATACTAAAATTTATTGGGCTATAAAACTGCATATTCAAAAAAACTCTAAAAAAGTTTTTGAAATTTGTTAATTCGTAATGTACTCATTTTACTAAACTTCGGTGCAAAAAAAATTCATAACTCAAATTATTGTAGAGTGCACCTCATAACACTATACTTAAATATTGCGCAGCACCCAGAGCTACCATTGTGATTTTTTAAAATTTTTTTTTGAGATGGCATATTTTCAAAAACTTTTTTTTTTTATCAAAAAATTTGTATGTGGAAATTTTTCAAGGAAAAAAATTCAAAAATATTTTTTTTCGTAGGGAATTTTGATGTGTGTATGTGCGATTCTTTCGATAACGACGTTTTAATTGCGTATGCATGTTCACTTTGAGCAAATTTTGAGCACTGGTTGGGGAAATCTTCGATAGATTGGGCAAATCGCGTGTTATTTCGACCTCCTTCCTAATTGGGCCCCAATTGGGCCCCAATTGGGCCAAAATTAGGACCCAATTGAAAAAACTTTATCATAATGGGCAATAATTTTTGTGCCCTCAACTGGCACGAAAATCTGCTAGCATCATATAAGTGCATTTTCAGAAAAAAAAATCATAACTCGAAAACGACGAATTTTAGTATCAATATGCTCGTACTGAAAATAGTTTATACTATTCCCTAATAGACAAAAAAGTTTGAGAAAAAGAAACGTGGCACTTTGAAAAAAATTTATTTGAAAAAAATTTTTTATTTTTTGTTTATAAACAATAATTAATTATTAATAAAGAATTACTGATGTTTAAATTTAAAAAAAAAAATCGTTAAAACCCTTGTTGTTTGCTGCAATTATAAGCGATTTCATCAAAAGGTGCTATTAAGAGAGGAAAAAAGAAGCGTTCGTACTCAAAAAGAAAAAAATTCATTATTCGAAAAATTCGAATTTCTGAAGAAAAGAAAAAATACGTGTCTCCTTAAATTGTTCAAGGAACAATCCGTAAACAATGCGGAACAATGTGTTAATATCAATATTAAATTGTCCAATTTTGCAGGAACTAATAAATATACAAAGTTTAATTAAATAGCAATGATTTTGGGCATGCAGCACTTTAGGTAAGTACGATTTTCAGCACATGCTGGATGTTGGGAAAATGCATGAAGTTATGTGTGTAGATATGTACAGAAAAAACTTACTTATATCGCACGCTTGCCTTTTGTTGTCACTTTTACAATTTGTCACTGCAGACTTCATTTTGCTTTGTAATGTTTCAATAGTTGTGTAAAACTACGCAGAAATATTAACGCACAAATATTAACGCACAAATGGAAATGTTTAGTTATTCGCCCACTGTTTTTGGGTTAGTGGGCGGAGGGGGAGGTGACGTGGGTCTAGATATCTACTTAACCCACTACTGGGGAACTATTGGAAAATGGTGTAAACACCGGAAATGTAAACTCGAAAACAGTATTTTTGTGCAGAACACCTTTATTTTGTCAAAGGTATTCAACATTTATTGTGCATATAACTCCAGCTACGCCATCCACAGTATATTTGCGTAGAACTCACTCCGAAATTCACAAAAAAGTGAATTTTTTAGACCGAATTTATTAATAAATTAGTGACCGAAAATTACAAAATTAGGTTTTACAATAAAACTAGGTTTTACTACAAGTGTGTGTAAAATGTTTTGGGTCGGGTCACCCATTCGGACACAATAGCCCGAAATCATTGGGCAAATGGTTAAACGCAAACGTCAAAGCTGTGAAGCTGTGTTTTTTGTGATCTGCTTAAATTTTGTGTGTTTATAAAGCTGTTTACGCTTAACAAAGTAAAAAAAATTGAAAAAAGTGTTAATAAACTTCTGGTGCATTCTTAATTACATGTGCCGAGTATTTTGTTTCATATGATATATTGTTGTTGTACAATTGTTTTTGTTTGTGCACATTGATTTTGCTTTTTGTCTTTTTGTCATTTCTGCTGTTTCATCTTTGTCACAGCTGTTTGCGTTGTGTTTATTTGGTGTCAAATATACAGTGTATTTAAAACTGTTCGCTACATAGCTTTCCTACTGATATTTACCAGCTGATTGGTTCTCTGTTTGATACATCGTTTTCAAAACTGTTTTGCTTTTTTGCTTCTAAAACCTAAAAATTAAATATAATTTTAAACATGTCGTGTATTTACACAAATTGTCACGTTAAAAGCGACTCCTATGTGTCATGCTGGCTCTGCGATAGGATTGCCCATATAAAATGTGCTGGTTTGAGCGGCAGGGTGTTAGACGCTATTAAAAATGTAGATCAACCGAAGTTGATTTATTTAAATTCTTTAGGCAGTCCAGAAATGGTTTTTCTGAGATTGAGAAGGATCTGTCGTTGCTTGTTGAGAAATTTAAGCATTACGAAAAAATGTTTATGTCTTTCACATGTCTCGACAACCCTCCACACTCTGAGGATATCCGAGAAAGTAAAGGTAGGCGTGTTATTAGTCAACCTAGAAAGACAGCCACTGAATCTAGTCAGAAAAATGCTCCAACGCAGTCCTTGGAACTTATTAATCTATCTTCTCCATGCTCTCAGTCATTGGAGCCTCCGCTATCTAAAGCCATATCCACTAGGTCTACATCTAAAAATAGTCAAACCGTTGATTTAACAGTGTTGCCATCAACATCTGAAGCTGCACTGTCTAACTTAGTTCCTCCGAATAATTCGGAGCCCCGCACATCAGACATCATTACCAAAAAGTTGGTTGTAATTCCTCCGTGAAGATCAATCTTTGTCTCTAGATTTGCTAAAGATACTTCTTCGGATGATATAAAGTCATACATATCGGCTAAAATTAGAACTAAAGATGTATTTATTCGTAAATTTAATTTTAAATACGATCGCGATATTTCATCTTTTAAAATTGATGTAGCTTCCGAAGATTTTGATTCACTACTAAATAGTTCATTTTGGCCGACCGGGGCGTTTGTTCGCGAGTTTGAGTATAAACCTAATAAAAGCAATAACAACGTACCTAAAATTTCTAATCTTAATTCGGATTCAAAGAACTAACTCGCAAGTATAATTTAAGTATTTACTATCAAAACGTTAGAGGTTTGAATACCAAATTAACTGACTTATATTTAAAAGGTTTTGACTGCAATTATAATATTATTTCCTTGACCGAAACATGGCTCAAACCTCATATTTTTAATTCCGAAATTCTTCCAAATGAATATCAAATATACAGGAGTGACCGCGTGGGCAGAATCGGCGGTGGTGTTCTTTTTGCGGTGCATTCATCGATACCATCCGAGGAAGTTAGTCTTCCTGTCATTGAATATACCGAATTTAAATGTATACGTGTACAGGCTGGAAAGATTTATATTTATTTAGCTCTTTGCTAGATCCCTCCTAATTCTGCCGTATCAGTATATATGCAGCTAGTTTTTTTTTTTGAGACCGTAAATACAATGCTTACGGCATCCGATTCTATGATTGTTTTGGGCGATTTAAATCTGCCACACATTTCATGGAACATCATTGACACCGATGTTGTACCAGTTTCATCTAGAGATAGTTACAATGTATTTCTGGAGGAAATGGCTGAACTCAGTCAACAATTGCATCAAGATGACATCACGCAAACAGCTGATTCTGTCAAATTCACAAAGAGCGGATTAGCGCTACCGCGATGGGCGCAATCTCTATTTCTCTCAATCGTGGTGTAAATACACTACTTACTAGATATTTTCTGCCAGTATTGCCGCCGTCACGCCAATTGAAGTTTTTCACTTCACATTGAAAGCCTTTACTTCACTTTCTACAAATTAATTTTATCTCCAAAGTAACATCTTTACAATAAATTATATATTTAATCTAAATTAATGGCGGCCGCTGTTGTGTAGTGGTTAGCAGTGCGCGCTATTACAGTGCCTGGTTTCAAGGTTCAACCCAACATCAAAAAAGAAAAACCAAAAAAGTAGTTTTTCTAATAGCGGGCGCCCCTCGACAGACAATGGCAAACTTCCGAGTGTATATCTGCAATGAAAAACAGCTTCTCATAAAAATACAATCGGAGTCGGCGTAAAACTTTAGGTTCCTCTCCTTTTGTGTGACAATAATAATTTAGTTTTCACACATCCTTAATTTTACAGGAAAAGCCTGCACCGAGATATGGGAAAAGTTTGAGTGAATCTCATAATATCATTTTTGAGTTTTTGAGTTTTTACATAATCAGTGAACTGCGACTTTTGAATGTTTATCCACAACTTTTGAAGGTAGAGGTTAAAGACTATTTTAATTCCGATCAGAAAATAATCGACAACCAATCAGCAAATAAGTAAGCCAAATCGGTAACCCCATACCCCAGATTGTGCTTGAAAGTCGTCAATTCGATAATCACTTCAATTTTCCTCCCAAGTCACTCAGAAACCCTTCACTTTTGGGGTGTTTTTTACTTCTCTCGAAAATTTGGAAACGGCAGTACTGTTTGCTGCTGCCAAAAGGTAGTAGCAAATCTACTCTCTGTATACAAGTAGTACTATCTATGAGTACTCACCTGCATTTCTAATTTTATTTCTAGTTTTTCATTCACAATTCAAATTGGAAACATTCTACCCCAAACAAACTAAATAATTTTAAATTCTGGAAGTTAATACCAATCCATTAATGCCAAATTTAAATATATGCAATTAACGGATTCTTCGTTGTTAGGTTAGGTTAGGTTAAGGTGGCAGACCCGCAAAGGGGACTCACTTAGACATTTGATTGTCCATTGTGATACCACATTACATAGGAACGGTAACTGCGTAAAAATTACGAGAAGCGCTGGGTGCTCATAATGAAGTTCTTCAGACAGCTGATGTCCACTCCGGAGAGTCCCTCGGGAGTGTCGATGAAATGCGCACCGAGATGCTTAAACCGTAATCTAGCGAATGCCGGGCAGTTGAGTAGGAAGTGCTGAGATGATTCCACCTCGTCTTCCAGGCAACTGCGGCAGTAGGGATCCGTGACGATATTGAGTCGCACCGCGTGGGTTCCCATTGGACAGTGTCCGGTCAGTACACCTGTGAAAATCGAGAGCTGACGCTTAGCCAGCTGCAGCAGTTCCCTTGACCGCCCGCGGTCCACAACCGGCCAGAAGGACCTTGCAACTCTGCAAGTCGGGGTTTTTTCCCAGCGCTCGCTGAGCCGACCATGAGCCCATCTGTCCAAAAGCAGGCCGCAGGTTGCCAACGGAACTCCAAT